>NC_136798.1:8453355-8508355 GCF_951216825.1 Electrona antarctica | reverse complement strand
TCGGCCCTCCCATTAGCCAATTTGTATTCATTTATTTGAAATCTCTGTGGAGGATCAGCCCCTTGAGATGCATCATCTCGTTGTCGAGGGGGTCCTCAGGCACAACACATAGACAAGACAATAAATAAATGTCAACAAACATAACAATCAACTTGACTGCATACACCTAGGGGCTCTCCCATCCACTCAAACCAATCTACATCTGATATCAGTAACATCTGCAATAAAACACCCTAAAAAGATAAACAAATAACAACAACAACAACAACTAATTAGAATATTCAAGCATTGATGCAAACATTAAAAACAACAGCTGTTGACACAATTAGAATAATCAACATACTACAGATGGGTTTCAGGTCAGCAATAGCCTATAATATAGGATGTTACCTTACTGGGTATAAACCAGCCTCCAGCTAGTGTTCATCAATAACTGGCCAGATAGCAGACAACGCTGATAAAGTGAGGGAACATTGACATTTCCCATTAATCACTACCTGCCACTCGTGGTTGAAGGAGACACACACACTTCAAAGTGCAAGTTAACTGGCAGGATGTGTGACGTGAAGGAGTGATTGAATGAGGGAGAGATTCCAGATGAGTGTGTGTGTGTGTGTGTGTGTGTGTGTGTGTGTGTGTGTGTGTGTGTGTGTGTGTGTGTGTGTGTGTGTGTGTGTGTGTGTGTGTGTGTGTGTGTGTGTGTGTGTGTGTGTGTGTGTGTGTGTGTGTGTGTGTGTGTGTGTGATAGGCCAATATCGCCCCATAATATCCCTCGACCGATAAATGGGTCGGGCTCCGATCAAAAGTTCCAAGGCTAAAGATCAATCCCAGCGCTGCCTGTTCTCACACATGGGAGGTGGTCAGTTACAGCATGTGCTGAACCAATAAGCTCTAGTCTCAGGGCTCCTTCGGTTCTCCACTCTGATGCTGTTTTCACTTGGACTTAAGGAAACAGTGTTGCTCAAGCCATTTCACACTTTGTGGTTCAAAGCCCTGGGCTCAAGGCTCGGGAGGAGTTCTCTCCGTGCGGCTGTCAAGAGTCTTGAACAAGGACAAAACGACGTAAACAAAATGAAATAATATGAAGTAATCTGTAATAATCTTGATAATAATCGTACATGAAGTGAAATTGATGATATGCCGTCTGTACTTTAAATTAGTAATGATTCTAAATGATCCCCTTAACTATGCACACACCCCACGCTAAAGAGATTTTATTTTAATCATTTATCATCGTACTGGAAACGGTCAGAACAGACAGATCGGACAACCGGATCTCCATTTATATATACGGGATTCGGGAATATTGGTCGGATCAGTAATTCTGAACAACCGCCTCTCCAACCGACTCGACACCGGGCACCGCATTGAGTTTGAAGTCGATCGCCCCAAAATAGCACATTTCAGGAAACAGTGTTTATGGTGCAAAATGACATTAAAAAAATTTAATTATGAAAATAGTATTACAAATATAGAAAGAACAACGGAAAGAAACCTCAGCAAATGCATTGCATCCATCTGTTAATGTAAGTATGCGTGCGTGCGTGTGTGCGAGTGTGTGTGTGTGCGAGCTATAAGGCCGCTGGGACAGCCAGGAAGCTGGTGAGAGATGTGTGAAGCTGAAGCACATCCTCATCAGCGAGGTCATATCACCCTGTGACATCGCTCTCCATCGCTCTCCGTCTCCATGTTTGTTCTTACGCTCTGTCTTCCTCTCTCTCTCTCTCTCTTTCTCTCGCCCCTTCTGATATTATGATTCTCTCTCCTCTCTTTCCACATGCACAGTCATCTCTTCATCTCTGGAGTGTCATTGAACAGAGCCGTTTCGCTCTCCAGACTAATAACCCTCTCTGAGATGGAGAGGGGATAATGTTATTGACTTCCAAGGCAGGCAGCCAGTGTGTGTGTGTGTGTGTGTGTGTGTGTGTGTGTGTGTGTGTGTGTGTGTGTGTGTGTGTGTGTGTGTGTGTGTGTGTGTGTGTGTGTGTGTGTGTGTGTGTGTGTGTGTGTGTGTGTGTGTGTGTGTGTGTGTGTGTGTGTGTGTGTGTGTGTGTGAGAGAGGTGTGTGCCTGGTGTGTGTGCACGTGCGCTTAGGGGTTGGGTTGGTATGCAATGATGTGTGAAATGACGGCTCTGTGTGCATGTTTACATGCCTATATGTGCACAGATGTGTGCATGCACGTACAGTATGCATGCGTACGTGCATGCACGTATGCATGCGTATGTGCGTGTACTACTACTACCGGTGTGCTGTGCCAGGAAAAGCCAGATTTCCAGACGGCTGACTGGAGGGCTGCAAGCAGGTTGTTAAAAGATTAATAGGTCAGCAAATAGAATTGTGTCCGAATTTAAACTACCTGTGCGAGCGCACACACATAGGAACTATTTGCATAGGCATTGTAAATGTGCACAGACCTCGCTCTGCAAATAGTCATTTTGGTTCTGCATGCGCAAAAGACGGTGTCCTTATTTTCCTCGATGGCGGGGATGACTTGATTTGATTGCACACAGTAAACAGGATTAGGGAAGCTCGGCAGTTGGTCGCAAAGTAATGCTATTTCTGATTTGTTGTGCCTCGTGACGCTTACCAAAAATAGTTGATCCACAAGCTGGTTGATATAATATATGATATTGGTTCCCAGATCCGATTGGTGCCAAGTTATACATAATCATAATCATAATGCACTACAGCAGTGGTTCCCAAACTTTTTCATGTCAAGGACCCCCAAATTGACACTAATTAGCCCGTGGGCCCCCATTTGAAGAGTTATAAGAGAAGATTTTTACGGCTCTAGCAGTGATTTTCAACCATTTTCATTTCAAGGACCCCCCCCGGTTTGACCTGAATTAGGCCACGGTCCCCCATTTAATGGCATTTCTATCTCTGGGACCTCCAATTTATATTATAAAATCAATGTTGATGTAACTCTGAGAGTGTACAAAAAGGGAATAACGGGTCCATTTGGTTCCATTTGTAAACAGACCCATAAGGGTCCATTTGGTTCTAAACTATTGCTGCATGGGAACCCCCTGGAACTCCCTCAAGGACCCCTGGGGGGGGGGGGGGGGGTCCCCACTTTGGGAACCACTGCACTATAGTAATCTGATCCTATAGAGGACAATCTAATCATCACCACGCAGCACTTCTTTCTTCTGCTCATCAGTGCTGAGTACAGTATGTATATGTATGGGTCTTCTCGGATACAGTCGGGTATTACACATCATGATAAACAGACCAGGGACTGGTGAAGTCCTCAACTGTGCAACACTGTACAATATCATTTCAGACGTACGTGTGCACATACAGTAAGCAGCACATCAACACCCTGCAACAAACAAACATTGTGCATTAGCGCACGCACACATGCACGATCACACACACACACACACACACACACACACACACACACACACACACACACACACACACACACACACACACACACACACACACACACACACACACACACACACACACACACACACACACACACACACACGCGCGCATCCCCCCAGCACTGCACGGCCTTTTGTAGAAGCAAATGTGGGAGGAAAGGAGTGAAAAACAGAGAGAGAGAACGAGGTATAGAAGAGGAGAGGAGAGCGATAGGAAGAAAAAAAACCCAGAAAGGACAAGCCAAAGCCAGGCAAGGCATCCTGTGACCGGGCGGGCCTGTGGCACTAACGCTTCTGCCACGTGAGAGAGAGACAGAGAGAGAGAGAGAGGTTGTATATGTGTGTGTGTGTGTGTGTGTGTGTGTGTGTGTGCACACTGCACGTGGCTGGGTGTGCGTTTGTGGATCGTGACTGGACTTTTCTGGCTATTTGTCACCACCATGTGCCACAACTGCAAAGTAAAATCCTCAATGTTCACTACATATACTACAGTATATGATCCTACAGTATGTGTTCCTCTCTTTGCAGCCTCAGAGATCCACTTCACACCCTGCCAATATTTTACCTTATCCCATTTAGGCCTGACCTCAACATTTTAAAAGTTCTTCTAAATCCTCCAGTTTTCTGAAATAAATATTTTCACGATTTTTCAAAAATAGCAGACCTACACGCTCATAGCGCGCCACTCGGTGGCGCGCTATGAGCTTGTAGATCTGCTATTTTTCAATAGCTAAATTATAACATAATGTTTAAAACACCAAAAGGGGTTCCCGCCCTAAAATGGGTGCATGCATGGATGGTGGCCTGGGGTATAATAAGGAACAGCGCCTTCCGTCTTTATAAGGATCCTTTAGTAGGATCACTTTATTATATCGTTTCTGAAACCTCTTATCTCCATATTTTAGCTTTTCAATGTTTTGTTTTTTTTACCCGTAAGTTACAACAGTATCACACAAAAATAGTGAAAATAGCACGACGGCTAGGGGGTCTTGATTTTTTAAATATAATTATAAAAAGGAATGTTTTTGGACATGCCAGCCCATGAAGCATGAGGTTTCCACCCGACAGAGACTATGTATATACAGAACAGAGTAAACAGAGGAAGAATGAGAGACCAGTGTGAGAGATAAAGGTGAGAGGCATCTGCAATCACAACTCTTATCTTTTGGGAACACACGCACGCACGTGCACGCACGCACACACACTGACACACACACACTGACACATTCACATTCACAGTCACATTGTTTTGGCTACAGGCTACAACTGGTTCTAGCTAGATTTAAAGCTACAGTGATCTATTTTCCCCCGCTACCCACTATACTATTGAACATATTATTTCCCCATCGTGCTGTCTCACTGACTGCTCCCCTGCTATATGAAAGCAATACAACTTCACACGGCACCATCTGGTTCCCACACTCTGACGCAACATCCCGCTCAACCGGCGTTCGCATGAGCAATATACACCTTTTATACTCCTTATACAATCTTTAACCGCCTTTTGCCCGCCAATATTTCATTTCTCCTTCGCGCCGTGTGACCTTGAAGTGACTCGAGTCGATCCTCCTCCACTCCTCGCTGCGTAGGAGATAATTATGTAACTATAAACTGCGGTTCGCCTCCTTCTTAAATGACTCTGGTGAGGCAGGGTCATAGTTCAAACCCCGGGGGTGTGCTTGTCATAATTGACTGTTGGGGTGTCAGTGCCCGCCTCCTCCGCCGTCCTCTCTCTCTCTCTCTCTCTCTCTCTCTCTCTCTCTTGCACCGTCCAGTCATATTTATTTCATTGTCCCTTTTATGGTACGACTGGTCCCCTGTTAACCCCTAGCCTCCCTGCACAGTGCTATAGATGTCCCGGCATCTCACTGGAGAGTAAGTTATGGAGGGCGATAAATATTCGATGGCTTTCAGCGCAGGCTGTAGGGAAGTGTTAGTGTGCTAATAATCTGATTCAAGTGCAGGACGGGGACTTGACTTCGTTGCGTCTGATGCACTTGTCTTGCCTCAGTGAGTTGTGCTGACTTTACTCAGATCTTTGAGGGGGAAAAGGATTTATTTCCCCCCTCAATTCCCATCAACAGTCTTTTTTGACGTTTAGATTTGTAGCTTCCTTTCACTCGGTTAAATGTATATATGGGTATGACGGGTGTTCATTTTGAGAGTTTTGCTCCTTGCTTAGTGTGCATTTTATTCCAGATGTATATTGTATATGTTGAATAGAAGAAGAGGGGAGCGCTGCCGTGGTCCGTTGTTTGTTGAACTGAATACAGGTGCTCGTTGGCGAGGTTAGAATATAACATAAAAGAAGAGGATCCAATGCACTCTGTTCCAGTGAGGTGAAAAAAAGCCCTTTTTATTTGTTATAAGGCATGGCAAAGATCATTACAAAGAGGACCAACGCGTTTCGGCACTCAGCCTTTGTCAGGGTCCCATATTGTATATGTTGACTCATCTTACCAACGCCTATCATTGAGCTTCTTGTGGCTTGTAGGCCAGTGAGTCGAGTAAGCCACAGTTATATTGACAGTGTACCTGAATGGTTACAAATAGAAATGTAGCATAATTCGTTGCTGTTGGGAGGAACTCAACTTTTGAGGTTTCTTGCATAAATCAGTGCTATAGAACATCCTTTATGTCTGTGTGTTGTTTCGAAAATATTGAACCAATGAAAAGCAGTAAAAAAACGCTTTGGACAAAACTTCTTAACTCCATTGGACCCTCAAACTGTCTGATAAAGCAACTAACTCCACCACCGCTCCCCCTCTCATGCAAGTAATTGACAATATATAAAGTCACAACATCAACTTTGATGAGGCAGTATTGCTTTGTTTTCAAAATATATGTTTTTCTTAATTTCCTGAAAAATGAAACATTTTGGAGTTAGGAGGTTTCTTCCCGACAGCAGAGATATACAGTATATGTACATACATACAGTTGGGTGCCACCGATATTGTCCCTTATCATTTGACCCATTTAGGCCTGACCTCAAAATTTTAAAAAATCCTTCTAAATCCTCCAATTTTCTGAAATAAATATTTTCACGATTTTTCAAAAATAGCAGACCTACAAGCTCATAGCGCGCCACTCGGTGGCGCGCTATGAGCTTGTAGATCTGCTATTTTTCAATAGCTAAATTATAACAATGTTTAAAACACCAAAAGGGGTTCCCGCCCAAAATGGGTTAACTGTCCTTTTGCGCAGATCACGCAAACCTCAGCAAAAAGAAAAGGACAATATCGATGGCCTCCAACTGTATCCACAGTATACTACATCTCTAATGGATACAGTACTTAAGCACTATATATATATATTACTTTTTTTGCAAGATGGATAGTGATATCATGTAGATCTGCTTGGCTATTTATTATTATTTATTTTTTAAAACTGTTCTCCTGTAATGACATGCCAAAAATATGGACACCAGGGTGAAAGCGTACTTACAGTACATGGTAACACAATTTGTTTGGGGATTTCAAAAGTATAGGTAGTTTTCATTTGATGTATATTAATTTGCCTTGGACCCCCAGTGTTTGAAATGCAATTTATTTACCGGGTCCCAGGTTGAAAAATAGTATATATATACTTTTTTTACAGTAAAGTAGTAACATGCCATGTAGGAGCGGTCGGTGTGCGCTGCATGTCATTGGCGAGCAGTCTCGTGTGAGGCTGACAGAGAGTGATGCAGAGAAATGGGAACACGGCTGGGCGTCTGACAGCAGAGATAATAGCCAATAAGGCTGCGCCAATCTGGATGATTGACAGCCTCCGGGGATTGTCCCGCCTGCTTGCTCGCTCGCTTCCTCGCTCTGCAGAGCAAGTCTTGGCATCTGTAATACACATCCATTCATCTGCAATACACATCCGTCCATCTGCAATACACACCGTTCATCTGCAATACACACCGTTCATCGTGAACACACGTGCATGCAGCATGCGTGGGCCCATGTGTGATGGCATGCAATAACACCACATGCATGCATGGGCATGGCCACATACAGTAGGCAGGCATACAGTTGGGTGCCACCGATATTGTCCCTTATCATTTGACCCATTTAGGCCTGACCTCAACATTTAAAAAAAATCCTTCTAAATCCTCCAGTTTTCTGAAATAAATATTTTCACGATTTTTCAAAAATAGCAGACCTACAAGCTCGTAGCGCGCCACTCGGTGGCGCGCTATGAGCTTGTAGATCTGCTATTTTTCAATAGCTAAATTATAACATAATGTTTAAAACACCAAAAGGGTGTCCTTTTGCGCAGATCACGCAAACCTCAGCAAAAAGAAAAGGACAATATCGATGGCCTCCAACTGTACGTGTGCACATACACACGCACAGTCAGACACAATCCTCTCACATTATGTTCACCTCACTTCCTGTTTGCTGCATAGCTGCTCACTGCAAAATTACATACCTGGCTACAACAGCACCATGCAACGCTCGTGCACGCCGCACACCTGTGCACGCTCACGCACGCTCACGCACAGCAAGGGAATTCAACGTTTTGCTTCACAAACCGCATCACACAAAAATGCACGATATTTGAGAATGCAGAAAACAAAGCAAAAACTGAAATGGAAACAATTAAACGTGACTTTCACAAACAAATACAATGACGCCGGGAAAGAGCGTAGTGATGCCAGCCTGTGTATAGTTTCAGATGCTGGGGAAGAAAAGCGAGTATGGAACCTAGAAGTTCCACTCGGCGCTGTCACTTTTCATTTCAACTCAGGACATCATGCTGTCAGCCTGATGCAATGCACCGCCTTCCAGAGACACGCTGTCAGGGGGTTTGATGGTTGGGGGGAAGAAAACACAAACACACTGATTCCTTAACCCATTTTAGACCTGACATCGAAATTTAAAAAAAAGTATTTTGAAAGAATATATATTGAAAGATTTGTGCCTCATTTTCACGATATTTTTCAAAAATAGCAGACCTACAAGCTCGTAGCGCGCCACTCGGTGGCGCGCTATGAGCTTGTAGATCTGCTATTTTTCAATAGCTAAATTATAACATAATGCTTAGTTAAAACACCAAAAGGGGTTCCCGCCCAGAATGGGATAATAGTGCAATCCAATGTTTCAGTCATCTCAGAAGGAAGGAATTCGTACACATGCTCCTGATGCAGTTTGGAACAATCCCTTAGAATAGACATGGAAATTAGCATCTTGCTGCCGGAGCCGGAACAGCAACAAAAAGACGTTTTCAGAGACTTGAAGACTGGTGGTGATGTCTTTAACCCGTCAAAACCGAGAAAGCATTGCGTTTCATTTCTTGATTTGAGCTATATGATTATGTATAGCAACGTTAGTTTTTCAGAAAACTCTTAGGACTTAGAAGAGTGGTTTTCAAAAATAGCAGCAACAAGCTTTTATATCAGCTGTTTTTGATAATTTTTATAGTATTATAGTATTTTTATAACACAAATCTTCTCTTGTGGGGGTCCCTGGAACTAAACATTTTCAGATGGGGGGGGGGGGGGGGGGGGGGGGGGGGGGGATTGCCGCAGTCAAATGAGAGATATCTCATTATTGTTGTTGTTATTGTTATTGTGAATGAATGCATGCATGGGACCCGAATGGAAACAAGACCGCAAGGTCTTTCTTCTGTGTTGTCCTTTTGGACCAAATGTGCTTTACTGTACCATGTGTACTGTTTGCACTTTATTGTCTAACAAAATTATCAATCAATCAATCAAAACATATACATATCAATTTAGGGGTCTTTGGCAAAAAACAAAACAAAAAACCCCGAACTATACTGATTTAGAAGGCATTTGATGAATCGGCCTGAGCTCAGGTCTTAATGGGTTAAGAAGTTGTAAAATGTTGTGAAATCCCATTTTTTATATTTGGGCTTTGAAACGGGGCTTGTGTTCCCAGCTATTTGAAATGCTTCTCCCCACAGACAAACCTCCAGACAGCTGGTTGCTGCTGATTGCTGATGCACTCTGCCTCGTGGCTGTCAATAAAGTGCACACGCATGAAACTAAGCCTGCGGCGTGCTCAAATTCCCTGCGCCGCCATGCACATGTTGTTAAAGCATTTGAAATAGCTGTAAAAGAGTTAGTAGTAGTAGTAGTAGTAGTAGTAGTAGTAGTAGTAGTAGTAGTATACTGAATTTAGGAGGTTTTTCTTTTTTCTTCTATGTTATGATAGAATTTTTAAAAGCATGCGGTACTGACTGCTGATGTCAACATTATATAGGGTATTTACGGTATAGGGTATAACGAGTAAAGATAAACAATAACCACCATGAAAATGTGCCAATGTGATTTTTTTTAAACAGTTAGGGCAGTATTATGCATGTCTTAAGTACCAGGTCTTATTACTTAACTTAAGACCTGGAGGCGTGATCAATGCCATTTGGCCACTCAGAATAGCCAAATGGCATTGACCACGCCTCCAGGTCTTAAGTTAAGTCATAAGACCTGGTACTTAAGACACGCATAATACTGCCCATAGGGTAGTAACTATACCATATTAATTGTAGTATTAATAACCAACTCTGGCATCCTCATTTTGGGCATTTCATTACAGTATTAGACAAAAACGCTCTATTTTTGCATTAATAAAATGTACTTACAAAAGAAAAGATGAATCCGAGCTTAAGTGGCCAATTAATTGATGATAATGACTAGAACCTTGCCTGCCTACCCTTAATGAACCTTGCCTGCCTACCCTTAATGAACCTTGCCTGCCTACCCTTAATGATAATGATAGCTAGCTCATTGATGCATTGATGGTGATAATCGATCCTTCAAGCAACTCATGTCAGAGGTTAACGGTTCATCTCACATGAACAGGCACACCAACAGAGTAGGGGGGGGGGGGGGGGGGGGGGGGGGTATAGTGATGGGTGATACTGCACCACCATAATATGCTATATACCATTATGATTATATCGTTGCTGTCGGGCAGAAACCTCTTATCTCCATATATTCTCACTGCTACTACTTAACGTTTGTGTTATTTTGTATTTATTTTTATATTTTATCTTCGTAAATGAACACCCCACCCCCACTTCATCATACATGCAGCGTCACCCCAAAGCGCGCAGATGTGCTGTATACTTTTGCTGTTTTTTGAATAATTTGATCGCTGAAAAGTATAACCGTGTTTGGACACGCAGTATGAGGATTCCACCCGACACAGAGTCTAGAGACGATATAATACTGCACGGTATAATGATATGCCGTTAAGATACGAGGAATGGGATGCTGGCCTTCCTGCAGCGATCTATACTCATTCTCTATGCTCCATTTCCTCGACCTCCTCTGCATCTAAAAGATAACGAAAGGACTGAGATGCCCCCCCCCCCCCCCCCCCCACACATACACACACACACACACACACACACACACCGATCTTCTCTATTTTTAAACATGGCCGATATTGCCTGCGCCGTTAGTCGCCAGGTATCCGTTAAAGAAGAGTGCATGCAGTCGCCATCTCTCTCCCTCTCTATCCCTCTTTCCGTCTCTCTCCATCCGGTTCCCTCCCCACCACCACCACCACTCCTCACTCCTGATATTTGCTCCGCACAATTGCCTCACTTGATGGGATTGGACCCCGGGTGCGTCAGACCACCATCCTTCAGGCACTCCTCTCCTCTCCCCTCCCCTCCCCTCCCCTCCATCCCCCTCATCCTTTCCATCTCGCCTCCCGCTGTCACTCCCAGGCTTATCACTCACTCCTCGAAGTAACCCCCCCCCCACACACACACACACACACCTCCTCCACTTCCCCCAATCAAGGCTACCCTGGCCTGCTGTCACCGTCGTCACCCTGCGGCGGCGAGATCTGTTCAGACATGACAGTATTTCTGTGTACATTCACCCCTCTGCCAGCCAGTGGGCATGCAGTGGTGGAAAAAGTACACAATTGTTTTACTTAAGTGAAAGTATCAATACTGCAATGTAGAAATACTCTGTAATTCCAAATGTACTTGAGGACGAAGTGCAAAAGTATTGACATCCAAACGTACTTAAAGTACTAAAAGTAAACGTAGGCTACTAATTATGCAGAATATGTGCCAATTCAAGTTTTCAAATCAAATGTATAAAAATCTTTTGAAAATGGCAGATCTACAAGCTCACATTGCGTCGCATCGTAACGCATTGTGAGCTTGTAGATCGGCTATTTTCAAATGGCCAAAATGTATATGGGGCTGAAGTGGTTAATGTATTTAAAAAAAGAATAATAATCAAAAGCTACAAAGAAACTAGTTACTACAGTTTTCAAATAAATGTATAGTGGAGTAAAAGTACAATATTTGCATCTGAGATGTAGTGGAGTAGAGCTAAAAGTACTGTAAATTGGAAATACTCAAGTAGTGTACAAATACCTCAAAATTGTACTTAAGTACAGTACTTACTGTGAGACTTAGTTACTTTCCACCACTGCCAGTATAGGGGAGTCCTGTTTCAGGTCTTGGCAGGGTGACGTTGGGGGTTTGAAGCCTCTGTGTGTGGACCGATTACATTAAATTCTGAAATGTTTGAATTAGGGCCGGGACTTTAACGCGTTAATTGAGATTAATTAACTACAGAAAAATTAACGCGTTAAAAAAATTAACGCATTTTAATCGCACTATTTTTTTCACCGCGGAACGTTGTCACTGGACAGTTTTCAGATGGACCGGCGCACCACCCAGTTCACCGAGTGAAGTGTCCGTTGTTACAGGGAGTGGAAACCACCCCCCTTTAGAATGGTATGATCCAGCAGCATTGGGGGAACAATAACACCACCAGACAGTTCACCAGACCGGGGGAAGCCGCTGAGATCACTTTGCTTGTCCCCGTGGATTGGAAATAGGATTTAAAAGGCTATCCGATGATAGCGTGGATTACAGCACAGTTGTGTGCAATTATTCAATAAAGAATTCGCATATCACCGAAGACCGCACCTCGTCAAGCCTCCAGTATCGGCTCGATGCGAAACATGTTGCACCGAGCCTAGCCTGGAAGCTAACGTCAACAACAGTAGCTCTGGTCCTTAGCGTAGTTAGGACTCAGGAGGACTTCTATGGTACTTCATTTGATCCTTTCCCCTCACACCCACGGAAGTGCAGGCTGTGCAGCCCCTCGTTTTTAGCACAAAAAAATATGTGAAAGCCTACTTTCCTCCTTCTAACACTATGGATCAGAGCTAACGTTATTCCAACTACCAGTAGCAATTCAAGGACCCGACCAGATGACATGGTTTCTAATTAAACGGTTATGGCCAAATAAAATGTAAAATCTGTTAATGGCTGTTACTGTATGTCCACGGAAGAAACACAGAGGTGCTTTCTTATGGTCATGTCACATATTTGCTGCACCAAGCCCCCCCCCCAACCCTGTGGAATGCATTCCCCAAACTCTCAGAAACATGCCCCCACCATCCAAACCTTCAATATTGCTTTCCCCAGCTATTTCATCTATTTAATTCCTTAGTGTTTTTCCTCTAATAAAGTTGTTTTTGATTTATCATGTCCCCCTTGTAAAGCATTTTTGGGTACTCAGAAAAGCTCTATATAAATTATTAAATTTGAGATATTATAATTTATTACCCCTATTATTACTACAAAAACAATGTTTTATTGCTTAAACTTATGTATTCACTATTCATTGATTCACTAGTATACCAAAATCCATTTGAAAAAATAGCTTTCTCACTGTTCTCGGGTCAAATAATGATATGCGATTAAAATGCGATTAATCGAGATTAATTAACTACAAAGCCTCTGATTAATTAGATTAAAATTTTTAATCGAGTCCCAGCTCTAGTTTGAATGTTTGGAGCTGCGTGCCTGCAAGTCATGCTCCGTCGCACGACCGCACCGTGGACAAAACAGAAAAAGCTGAGACGGGGAGATGCCTGTATTGCCGTATTCAACGTTTTTCAGTCCAAGCATTAAGCACCTCTTTAGCTGAGAGAGAGAGATTAAGCTGGGACCCCCACCTTTTCATAGATTTTATAGATAGCTTGACCATAAAGTAAACCTTTAATACTTGGTCTGCTCTTGTTTCCAAACCTCTTTGCAGAAAATAGCCGATCTACAAACTCACATAGATCGGCTATATTTCAGCTAATGTTCCCCTCAGAATATGGATTTGTTCAAATGGTTAATGTAAAAATAAATCATGCAATGATGTGGCGGCCCCCTTGTAATAAATCTGAGGCCCCCCCTATAGGGGTACCAGACCCCCTGTTGAAGACGCCTGCTGTATGGCAATGTTTACTGTTGGAATACAGAATATATTCTTTCAGAGCGAATATTTTTAACTCAAATCTTTGGGAGGGTCACTGGAACCACATATTTTCAGATGGGGGTCCGCAGCCAATTACAGATAATTCTGGGGGTCCTTGACATGAAAAAGGTTGAGAACCACTGACATAGAAACATGGGTTTATCAGGAAACTGTTTTTTTAGAATCGGCCTCAGGTCTATGTCTTTAACAAGAAAGGACAAATATCACAGTGCCTTTAAATAAACATTGAATTGCTTTAATTGGCTGTACAGCACACTGAAAATAGGTCTAGCTGAAATGTCAGCGCTTGCTTCCCCATGGAGCAATAAACATCATATAAGTGTGTGTGTGTGTGTGTGTGTGTGTGTGCTTTGCATGACAGTGCACACATGGTAATAATGATTATAATGTAAACTATACCACGTGTACACATAATACATGGTTATTTTAATTGTGCTGAATGCAGGATGTTCTCCGTTTTGCAGACAGAGCGGCACTTACTGTGTGTTAATGTTTCAGCTGTGTGTGTGTGTGTGTGTGTGTGTGCGTGCGTGCGTGCGTGCGTGCGTGCGTGCGCACAGTATATACCGGATGGTGTTTTGTATTAATAATCTATATGCACAAAGCAACTAGTAAGTATAGTAACTAAAGATAGTAACTTGTAGTGGAGTACCTGTGCACAGTGTAAAACTCAACAGTGCCACTTTGTCACCTTTTGGTACCCTAAACATACATACATCATACATAGATAGAGACACAGGGACAGACATTGCTGGGCATTGGAGTGGCTGCACCTTATGGTTGCACCACTCAAAAAAAAAGTTACAATATAATAAGGAGACAAGAGGTTTCTGCCCGACAGCGCCAATATACTTTTCATCAGTTCAGGGGTCACAGCGGAAGGGGGTCCACTAATCAACGCTTTAGCCTTAACACACAGGCTGTCGTTCCATTTTTCTGGAGAATCATTCAAAGTGCCTATATCTCACCCCCCATACCTCACCCTGGCCTTCTCTATCTCCCACTGTGTCTGCTTCTCTTTGTTTCCTCCGCTCGCTCTCCTGTCTCCCCGCATAGCCTCTCAGTGCAGCGTCAACATCAAAGACTGCAAGAGACAAGTATAGTTCACCGCAGCCTCACAAGGTTAGATGCATGGGAGAGAAGAAGACAGAATGAAAAAAAGAAAGGAGTTGACAGGGTGGCACCGTGGCACTTCAATGGAACCTCCTTAGATATACACATTAAACATCTGCAGGGTTAATTTACCTCTTTGAGAGTCAGTGAGTATAAGGATGTAACCAAATGGACCCTCCCGTTTGGTACACACACGGGGGTGGGCAAGTTTGAAGATGAAGAGGGCCACTATAGTTCCACACTCACTCCAGAGGGCCACATTGCATATTATACTGTCGTATCAAAAATAGCAGATCCACAAGCTCACAGTGCGACGCGTTTGAGCTTGTAGATCTGCTATTTTTTGCTATATTTGAATTGGAATGTTTATTTAATTTCAAATGCATTTAGTTATATATTACTTATTTTAACTTAAATGCAAATACATTGGACATAAAAAAGACAATACAATTCTAATACTATAGTCATTCATTCTGGACTCTTGGAAGATTAGCCGAAAGGCTAAAAGAGATCCAAATAAAAATCAAATCAAAATTCAGCTACTAGTTGCCCATGTACTGTATGCACTACACTACAAATGTGTCGAATTAACACTGATGATTTTTACTTCGTACATCACAAGGCTGGACACCTAAATTCAGCTGTGTCAAGTAATTTGACTTGTTTCGTCACATGGGGTCACGGCGGGCACTCAAAATTATTACAGCGGAATTGGATTTTTTCAGTTTGTTTTTCAGACAGAGCAGCGCAGTAATTGGTGAGTCACGTACTGCAGTTTTTGAGGCCCGGGAAGTTGCAGTAATGTCGACATGTTGAGTCAACCAGGTGCCCTCGCTATAGCAATAAAAAAAAGGAAACTGCCCAAACCTATTTTTTTTAATTAAAAGATAAAAAAATTGAATCGATGCCGAGCCGACCATATTGTAACTTTCAGTGGTTTTCTTTCTTCTGTGGTGGAAAGTAACTAAGTACATTTACTTAAGTACTGTACTTAAGTACAATTTTGAGGTATTTGTACTTTACTTGAGTATTTGCAATTTCCACTTTTACTTCTACTCCACTACATCTCAGAGGCATATATTAAACTTTAGTTACTAGTTACTTTGTAGATTTGGATTATTATTACAAAACATAATTTAACCACTTAAGTCCTATACATATAGGCTTAGGCCCACTATATGTCTACTCTGAACTGGGCCCAGCCAAACAAAACAATTTAGCAAAAATATTTATTTATTTATTTATTTGACAGGGACAATGCTCATTAATCAACACGTCAGTTTTCACATCCATGTAAATGGGCCAGAGTTAGCCAGAAGCTAATTTCCATTTGTAGTCCCTGAGCAGGCTCTTAAAAATGAAGATAAAACTATTACAAAAACGCATACATATGTCAGTGGGTGTATTATTCTGTCTAGATACCTGCGTAGATTGATTGGTCATGCCTGCCTGATGCCTGACGTCATGTGTTTTTTTCTGATGCGGCAGATTTGTTTTTCTTCACCCCGGGGAACCCCCCCCCCCCCCCCCCCCCCATGGGAAACTCGCGTCTTTGTTTATGATTAATTATTACATGGCTTGGTTGAATGCTTGATTCTGATTGGTCAATCGCTTAATTCAGCGGTGAGTTATCTCATGATAATGACCGCTCCGCTGTATAATGACCGCTGCCTAATCAAACCCTCTGAGCACCACCAGCTGCGCGGCTGCGCCCGCTTGATTTACTGCCGTTTCCAACATAACAGCCATGTAAACACACACACTACTGACACACAATGTAATTTACAGCTAAACATTGCTCTTAAAAATGTTTTTGAAAACATTTGAGCGAGAAATAGACGAAGCAGCTGGACCCGAAAATGGATTATATTTGATCAACTCACTTCCTTGTTTTCCGACAGTGCTTCAGCCCTGCAGCTGGGCAGACGCAGCCAGCGCGAAGTTATGGAATACTTTTTTTGTTGTGTTTTGGATCAATGGATTAATTTATGTTAGTTAGCCATGTAATAAGCGGGATAATATCTGGCTAGGTGGTCATTGTCGGGATATAATTCACCTTCAGGGAGTGTAACCACCTCGGCTTCGCCTCGGTGGTTAAACTCCCTGTCGGTGAATTATCTCCCGACAATGACCACCTAGCCAGATATTATCCCTTACATATAAACGAGAAGACTCACCAGAGTAGCCTAAATGTTAGCCTCACAAAGAGTCACAATGTCAAACGTTAATTGCAAAGTTTTTGGAAAGAAGGGAAGTCAGCAGTTGAGTACCCAGGCCAGAACAGAGGACTGCTACTCCTACAACAGTTGTATCCTGAAGAGTTCACCTTTACTACTGGGCATTTTTTTGGGCAACTCCACAACAGCGTCCCGCTACTTGATTATGGATTACTACATGATTGAATGAATCCATCAGGTGAAGGCCATAATTGTATTTTTTGCCGAATGGATGTTGTCTGCTGCGCCTGCTATGCTAATTGGGTGCTACTTTGCTTAATGTGTATTTTGGAAGCGTGTTGAAACTAGCTGTTGTTGTGTGCACTCTCTCTCTGTGTGTGTGTGTGTGCGCTCAGCGCTGCACTGCGCTCACTTTAACACAGTATTATTATTTAATATGGTGCTGTAGTAGTAGTAGCCTGCCTGGGAGAGAGTGTGCATGTTGTTTTATGGGTGTTGGGAATGACGTGTTGGAATGAATTCAAGTGTCTTGTAGCAGCTGTAGCAACTTCATAGTTTGAGGAAATTGAAGGGAAAAATAAGTATTAATTAATTAGAAATAATTGCGCGCGCGCACGGAGGGGTGTGTACTGTGCGTGCATGCACGTGTGCCCAGCCATTTGGTGCCAGCTGCCAGGCCTAGCTTGTAATTAATTCCTGAATACTCCACTGCGTAATGGAGTAGTTCTACATTGCAGTATTGGTACTTTTACTTAAGTAAAACCAATTGAGTACTTTTTCCACCACTGCAGGGTGCTGTAGAGATGGTGAATGGTCACTAGCTCTTATTTGTGTTTGTTTTAATATCACGGTATACACTATACAGCAGGGGTGGGCAACCTTCTTGGGCACATGATCACTTAGCCCCATATGTGCCCTCTCCCTACGCTCATTCTGTAGCTCCTACAGAATGAGCGTAGGGAGAGGGCACATATGGGGCTAATGATCACTTTGCTGTTCTCCAAGGTTGATACAGTATGATCACCCAACCTTGTGCTAGACAGTGTAAAATCACCATTTGCTTTTACGTATTATAGGCTGCTAATTAGAATAAACAATAAGAGTTGTGTTGTTTTTTAATCAACTAAATTGGTCACCACAATTATAGCTCAGTCTGATTATCTGGTACAGTAGAATGAAAAAGAGCTGGTTTCTTGCTGGTATACACACAGTCTTCAGAGAGTAGTGTCTCCCTCCAGCATAAGACTGTGATGGTGGTGGTGGTGGTGCCTGCCCTGCTTGGCTGGCTGGCTGTGAAGGGACACATCACCCAGGATGCTCCAAATTCTCTTGACATGTGATGGCTGGCTGCTGAGCTGTGTGATGCATGGCGCTGTTAGCACGTTAGCTGCAGCGTGTTAGCAGTCAGCAATAGCGGACTGCTTTGTAGGCTTTAGACCGCGGCCACGTTTTTCAACAAATAATGCCAACGTGTGCAGTGTTCTGTGAAGTGATACTAGAAGTGAATCCATGACATTCTTGAGATATCTCGTGGTATTAAACCCTCCTTTGCCGAACATGAGAACACAGGATTTGATAAGAACAATATTAATTCTGAATTAATAATAATATTTTTACCGGATTTTAGCTTCCATCGCTTGCCACCGTTAGGTTCCATGGTAGGAACAGCTGGAATCCCAAATCCTCCGTGCACGTATGCGCACACACGGTCTTTAGTGGCTTTAGGGCTCAGAATGGGGTAAAGCACGATGTTGTGAGCTTAAAGGTATATTCAGTGATTTCACGTAATTCAAATATCACTTCTTTTTTTGTTTTGTTGTGATAATCCTCCTTTACTATAGAGTGTGCTGACCATATAAGGAGTTCCTCCCTGTCCCCAGTTAACCCCCTTGGCTAGGTGGCCCAGCCTTCATCCAATCAGGATAGAGAGGGGCCTTCCGCCAATCATGATCAAGGGGGGGTGGCGGGCCTTGGTGTGTGTGCTGTTGGCCTGTTGCCTGTCCCCCCACTGTAGTGCGTGCATGTGCACATCTTGTTACGGGGGCAGACTGGGGTTTTTTCCAAATCACCCAAATCACTGAATTCTCCTTTTAATAAAACAATAATTCGAGCTCCCGGGTTACCATATCAATGGTTCTATCGCTAGAACACGGCCGCGACCCTGGTTCGAAAATAGCCGATTATTCCTTCCGGGTCATGCGGCCGGAACCGGAAGACAGCTCTTCTTCTCTGGATGTTTCGCCTATTCTACTGGCACTATGGCCACAGATCGCCGTCTAACGGGAGGGAATTAATTATAGGACTACTGTTCTATGTAAGCTGTCACATGATTCATGATACATGAGTCATGAGTCTTGAGCTTCCTATAACTTCTATGATATTCCAACTTAAGTGTGGTAATGTGTGCATGATTTGAGTACAAAATATAGGCAACTTGTGATAGCATTTAGGGGTGCGGCAGTTTTAATCAAACTAATCACAACACCTTGTTAAACAGACTTATCAATTTAGCCAATTATGAAAATATATACTGTATCATAATAAGGTGATTACTGATTATACGACTAATCAAAAACTAATCACAAAGAAATAACATAACAACACAGCCCAGGCAGCTACAATCCTTATGCAGAGGCCCTGCTGGCTAATACTGTAGGCGTACAAAAAGGCTCAGTCACCCCTTTTGCCACAATGAACAATCACAGCACCATTATAGGGAATGTTCTGCTAAAACAGCCAGATGTACTGTATTAGATCAGCTGCTGCTGGTGTGACACCGGCAACCGACTGCAACTAAAGCATATAAATCACCCTTTTGCCCCAAAATGATAATCACAGCGCGATAACCTCATAATCAGACTCATCCGTCACACCCTCTGCATATTCATCCGGTCCGTCGCCTCCTGCAGCGCGGGGACAATTTAAAACCCTGCCCTGATCTTTAGAAGGTCAAAGGGCACTCATGATAGCTTGGCAAGGTGACAGCCCTGGCGCAGCTGGAGAGCCCACGGAGTCGGTGCTCGGGAACAGGTTCATGCCACCCGGGTGTCGGGGAGGGGGGCGTAACGCAAAACAGGACCGGGGGATGGTAATGAAGGAGCTAATTGCTTCCAGTGGATTTTGAAATCGAACCCCTGGCCCTGGTGCACAGAAGCAGGCAGAACGCAAATGGAATATTGATGACTATGGAGAAAATAAGGGGAAAATGACCCGGCTGCATGATCGATACCAAAGCCACAGATCTGCGCAGAGCATGTCTCAACAGGCAATACATTTCCCCTGGTTATTATAGATCAGTATACACTTACAGTGGGTTTAATATTGCTGAGGTGCACACATATTACATTATATCAATTTGCTCTCTCTATTATTCATAGCAGGGATGTTGTATCGATCGCCTTTATGGCTGGCATGGTAACTGTAATTACATCTTTATAATTAAAGATACATATGCAGAGTTTAAACATGCCATAACAAAGACTGGTAGCCCTTCAAATGACAGCGGAACCTTTTGTAGCTGCCCAGTATGTTACAGTCTAACATGGCATGTGAACAGTTCAATGCAAGAACATGACAGGTTGAATTGTTCTCTCTTTTGGAAATAATCCATTTTGAAATGTCTAATTTATCCCAACCTCAGCAGTTCAACTAGTAAATATTCAGTCTGGTGCATTTGAGACCCATCTGTAGCTGCATCCGATTTTGATACCAGAATGCTGCAGTGTTAAATTACTCCCTAAATTGAATGAATTATTCCAAAATGCAATAATCATTTTCTGGGATTGCTTCAGCTACCTGGAAATATTCAATTTATATTCCTGATGCTGAGCCAGTTTTTATCCTCAAAGCACATTTAATTTGTAAGAATATGTCTGTGGATGGTGCATAACATCCACCGTAATCCATGTTACGCGGCACTTGTGTGCTATAAAACATTTCATGAGAGTAGCTTTGAGGTCTCTCTCTGTATAATCACTGTATAATCTCAGTTTTTGAAACAAATGTTTGTTAAATTAGAAATACTGAGCTGATCTTGACAGAAGCACTGAAAAAAGTAAAGTGCCTGCTGATCTTTTACCATATATTTCACTAGTAGAAAGTAGCTCCAGTAAGTAGGATGTACTTGTAAGTAGGATGTATAGCTGCTACACGTTCTAGGTACTTTTACCTAACTTGAGGATTTCCAATCACTCTAGTTACTTTGCAACTTCAGATTATTATTACGAAACATACACCACTTAAGACCGATTGGCTCTTTGAAAACAGTTGATCTACAGCACAAGCTACTGTATATAGTGGATCAGCTATTTGAAATATTTTTGCAAGAAATTAGGAAATGGGCCATTACTTTTACTTTGGTCCCTTAAAGAATATTTTAATGCCAATACTTTTGTACTTTTACTGAAGTTTGAGTTTGAGCTTCTTTTTTTTCCCCCAACAATGTATTTATTTTCCTTTTTTACACACAAATGACAATACAAATATACAAAAAAAACAACAACAATGAACAGTACAAGACAATTACTGATATAAAGAAAGCAAAACAACAATAACCAAAAAAAACAAAAGAAAACAAAAGAAAACAATAATAACAACAGCACTACTCCTCTTCAGCTCCATGTCCTTCCAAAGGTAAACATAAAGACAATTCCCTGAACCACTGTGTAATACTTGGTTTGTCTGGCCTCTTCCAGGTCAATGCTATCACTCTCTTAGAGTTTGAGCTTTTTACTTGTAACCGAGTATTTTCATGTTGTGGTACTGCTACTTTCACCCTTACGCTGTCTTTTCCCGTACACATTTGTAGCTGCTAACAAGGTGACAAACACCTGCTGCACTGTTGCACTCCGGTCCTCTTGTGCGACTTTAATACCAATAAGTGAGCAGGATTCCCTGTGAAGGCCTTGACATTTGAGCAGCGATCCTCCGACAGACGGCCTAATTAAAGCGTGCGGGATGGACGGGCGGGTTGCCCCGGCAACGACCTGTCTCTCCCCCGGGGTCAGGTGAGAGCAGACGGGATCAGGTGTCTGGGGTTGTATCTGACGACATTATCAGTCTGCAGCTTACTTACTACACCGGTTCCCAACCTGTGGGCCTGGGCCCACTTTGTGGGCTGCGTGGGTATTGCAAGTGGACCCCCCAAACTCATATCAAAAGAAAATAAATACAAATTACATGGTATCTTTTTTTTCTTTCAAAACTTGAACCGTGTGTTTCCATATTGATACCATTATTAAATAAGAACTTACCGTTCCAAGCCGGAAAACAATAATTGATCGATTGATCATTAAAAATAAACATGCTCTGAAAATGCATGATGCGGCCCACACATCTGACCACTTAACACTTTCAATGGGCCTAATGGGGCCATGAGATTCATAGTCACAAGCTCCAATACTTTTCATTGGTTGATTTGGGCGTGTCATTATAGGGAAAATGTTTTTTGAATGGTAATATAGCAAAAATAGCAGAACTGAAAGATCAACGATTTGCATCGCAACGTGTTGACCTTGTAGATCGGCTTTCTTTTGCAGAGACGTAAAGTGTTACCAATTAAGCATTAATCTATGAAAAAAATCACTGACTATTGAAAACTTCACTGTCTCTCTCACCTCTCTGCCTAGCTGCGCCATTAGTCAGCATCCTTCAATGCACCTCAAGACGCGATCCTTGGTGTCTAGAATAAAAGTTTCCCATGCGTAATTGCTTTCTTTTTTGTTTAAGTGAAAGGAATGGCACTGCCATGCCCTGCAGTCATCCAGCTATTGACAGCTAGTCTCAGCCTCGACCCGTGCCATTTGTCATCGGGGATTTCAGTATAGAGCCAGGGGGTGCGAGGAATTTCAAAGTAGACATTGAGATTACTGAGGAATACATCAACATTTACGGTACATCCAACAACGTTTCATAAGCCGTCTGAGAGAGCATTTCTTCATGTGATTTATGGCTCCAGCTAAAGCCACTGGTCCCGAAGATTGATGGGGGACTCACAACAGTCTCAACACTTGCTTTATCTCTGGCAAGTCCCATATTCACATTAGTATTATTATTACGTTCTTTGTTTGAAACCACTGGGAGTCTACAGCATCCCTATTTTATAGGGCTAACGTTTGACGAAAATAGCAGATCGGCTATTTGGGTATAGATATAGAAAACGGGTACACATTTTGATCAAGAATTCACAATCTAAATCCTATACTTAAAAGGGTTTAAATGGTGTTAAGAAGAAGAAGAAAAGAGATCTTCAGGGATTGCCATGAACTTTATGTGTAGGATAAGCCTAAGCCGCCCCCTATTTTTTGTTGTTTATTTCATTATAATTCATTCCTACTCAAGTTCATAGTAGAGTTCTTTGGATTGCAAGTTAAATAGTTAAAAAGACAAAAGTTCATGCATAAGTGCATTTCATTTTCTCATGTGGCTTTATGTAATGTTAATCTTTTCTACTGAAATAGTCACTGTGTTCCTTGCCTGCCAAAGACAACACATACAGAGCTATAGCTCCACTGCGCCACAAGGGGGCATTACACTCCAGTGAGTGCTACAGGATTCTGTCAGTCAATGAGGAAGCCAATATATCCTGTGTTGTGAATGTTTGTCTTGTTGCAGGTGAGGTATCAGAAAGTGAGTTAATTTAGACACATGAAGTAGCATATATAAACCAGGGGATATGTTTATAGTGGAAAAGTTGGCCATGTGTCTCTCTCCACAATGTTTGGTGTAGTGGTAATGTCCTGCTTAGCAGTTTAGCCTTTAGCCTAGCAGCTGAGCTTAGCAGCTAAAGCTAACATGGTGACTGCAGAGGCCCCACGCTGCTACTGTGTCTGTGTGACTCTGTGATCTTAATAATTGATTGAAACAGAACTATTTGGTGTGATGTATTTTTGTTATATGGTTAAAACACATTTGAGATTATGTGATATTTCTGTATTATTCTGTTTATGGCCAGTTAGTCTTTAGTCAGTCAACAAGTAACGCTTGCCCCCCACAAGGGCAAGCGTTAGTCTGGTGTAGTTAGTCCCACATACGTGGCCGGTTAAGATTCACCCGTGGCTTCCGCGTGCGGTTACGGTTACGTAAGGGTTAGGGGTAGGGTTAGTAATATCGGATTATTGGGACGTCGGACTAACTAATGATCCATGGGTTGGCGGTTCGAATCCCGGCTCCTCCTGTCTACATGTCGAAGTGTCCATGGGCAATACACTGAACCCTACATTGCCTCCAATGAGTCGGTATATGTGCCTTACATGGTAGCTTGCCACCATTGGTGTGTGAATGTGGGAAGTGAGGAGGATGCTGGTGTCGACTGTTCACCGCTTCACCTCCCAAATAATGTATGAATGAATGGACCATTGTAAAGCGCTTTGATCACTTGGAAAAGCGCTATAAAATGCAATCCATTAATATTATTATTATTATTAACGCTACGTATTGTGAATGATGATGCAGGCCGGACAGAAACCGAATTGTTTGCACATGTACTTGTTGCAGAGCGTCCAGTAAAATGAACAAAACAAACCACACTCATAAGGACTCAGTCATTGGACTCAGTCATTCATTGAGTGTGTAATTTGCATAATTTGACCGGAACAAACAGATTGGTTATTTTTTCTTTCTCCAATGTACAATGCCGTGTGTCAATGGGAATAATGGGCTTCTATTTATTCCCCTGTTATGTAGAGGCTTTTCAGAGCCTTTTGTTTGCTTGCCATCCTGTTCCTCGTATCCTATATGCACGTTGAACGGAGAGAGATGTGAGTTTGATGCCATGGGAGGAATTATTCCCTGACTGGAATCATCATCATCATCATCCTATTTGTTTTGTTTGTTTTTCTTATTGTCTTATTCTTCCTCACTATCTGACCCCCCCTCTCTGTGTCTCTCTGTCTCTGTCTCTCTCTCTCTTGCACGCACATGCCTCTTGTTCTTCCTCTATACCTCTTTATCATGACTCATGGCACTCGTGGGTGGGCGTGTGGCATACTAATGTTCCTGCATGGGAAACCATAAAGGAAAATTAATTGATAGTGTTGTTGAATGCAACACTGATGCCACTTAACGACACACCTCATGGCCCACCCCCACTGCCCCTGGCTGCATTTACTGTACAGTATGTGCTTAGAAAAGCCGGCGTGGCATTTCCGAGGCAAAGGGAAGGAACCCGTCCCGCCGTATCCCTGACGCCGTGGTTGCCTCCAATAGCGCCTTATCCTGCTTCACACATTGTAAATAATTGAGACTGAGTCTGACCTCGTTGTCTGTAATAGATTCACACACAGAACCCCGGCTGGGTCGGAGCGTGTCCACGAGGGCCCGCCCGTCGCTGGCGACGGAGTGGAAGACGAGCATGGTCACATCGCAGATCACGGCGAGACACAGAAACTATGATCCAGTACAACTTTTCATGTTGAACTCTGTCTTTCTTTCTGTATTTCTAACTTTCTTTCTTTCTTTCTTTCTTTCTTTCTTTCTTTCTTTCTTTCTTTCTTTCTGTATTTCTAACTTTCTGTATTTCTAACTTTCTGTATTTCTAACTTTCTGTCTTTCTAACTTTCTGTCTTTCTTTCTTTCTTTCTTTCTTTCTTTCTTTCTAGTTCTTACTAACTACTTACTTACTTTCACTCTCTCTGTCCGTGTCCTGCTCTATGCTCAGCCACGTCCCTGTCACGCCGTTCTGTGACCGTGCAGCGTCTCTGTCTGCCACCATCTCAACTTACTCACCGTGCCGCCGCGTGAAGAATGGGCTCAGGAAGTCTCTCCAGCGACGGGACTGATATAAAACTGTAAAGTCAGAGACGGCTGCATTTTGATTTATGTATGCCATTAGCCGGGTGTATTGTTCCATCATAAGTGGTCTGTCTGTCTGCAGGCGGCATTGGAGACCTCATCTCACGGTCACACAGATAGGGTTTTTATGATGGGGACTGAACGGGAGGATTATCGTGGCTGTGATTATGGCAGATTATGGATGCGTTTTCCCGCAGATGTGTTAGTTTGATGTGACCATCGATCTTGTCACTGCCTCGCGGGACGCAACACAGTTCTCATGTTTATTTAGGTCACACCGTGATTGATGCAGGGCCCTGGGAAGGACGCCAGGCCTGTTTCATGTTTAAAACATTAGAGTTGTCCATATAAACCCCAAGTGTTGGGGTATATGGAATGGATACAGCATACAGTACAGTATAATGCTGCTGCTGATGTATACACGCTGCATTTAAGTGTAATTTTCAGCAAAGGTCCGCCGAGAGTTTTACATGTACGTAGTACTACTGGACTCGTGAGGAAAGCCATTTCCTGAGACAAACATTGTGAATTATTCAGCAGTGCACAGCGGCTTGCTCCGGCCGATGTGCTAAATACCCAGTTGAGAAAAACACATTACCTTTTTGAACGTTATTAGAAGCAGCATGGCGCACTAATGCAGTGGATCCCAAATGGCATGCCGCGGCACGTGGTGTGGCCCGTGACACACTGCAGTGTGCCTTGGGATTGTGTCAGAACCACACATTGTTATTGCAAAATACAGTATGCAACTAGATCTAGATCAGTGCGCACTCATTTCCCAATAGAGAGACAATTTATGTACCCTAAAAATATATATTTATTTTAACCACTTTAAACCAGGTGTCCTTATTTTTGGGCTTGTCATTAGTACAAGCTCACAACATCTGAGCGTGTACAATACATAGATAGCCTATTTTAGCTTTTTTTGAGGAATAAAATGGGGCTTAAAACTTTTTAATTGGCATTAGTAAATAAAAATAACCATTTAAAAGGGGGTGAGATCGATAACATGAATGCAGGTGTGCCTTGAGATTTTGACTTTGGTGTAGCACAAAAACCCCCCAAGAGACAGACACTGCTTTAATGTAACGTATTATTTATCTTATTCTTTCTTGCTTTCGTCCATGTCATTCCAGCGAGGGAGGAGAACATCGCCACCTTCCGCGGCTCGGAGTACTTCTGTTACGACCTGTCGCAGAACCCCATCCAGAGCAGCAGCGACGAGATCACGCTGTCCTTCAAGACGTGGCAGCGCAACGGCCTTCTCCTCCACACGGGGAAGTCGGCCGACTACGTCAACCTGGCGCTGAAGGACGGCGCCGTGTCCCTGGTCATCAACCTGGGCTCGGGGGCCTTCGAGGCCATCGTGGAGCCGGTCAACGGAAAGTTCAATGACAACTCCTGGCACGACATCAAAGTCACGCGCAACCTGAGACAGGTAACTGGTGGGGAGGGTAGGGGAGGGGGGGAGGTGGCGGCGGCTACCGGGCGGAATTTGGAGACCATAATAATTATTATAGGCTGCAAGTTTTGCCGTAGGATTTTTAGTGGCTTCAGTAGAATTCGCAGAGAGCCGTCACTTTTCTTCTGATTGGTTGTCATTTTGCATCACATGCAGTTCAGAAAACATTTTTATCTCTTTACGACTACATGGAATGTTTTAATTTTATTTCATCTCTTATTTCCATTGCACATAGATGAAAAATGTATATATATAAGAATATATATACACATATATATTACTGTATATGTATACACTCAGGGCGATTGTGATTGATAGATCAGTCTACATATACATTATTGTACTAGGTCTCTTTCTCTACTTCTTATGTGTTGAACTTGAGCTCCCTTATATTTAACTTACCTGATGCTTCTACTTTGCTTCACACTCCCTTAAGCTGACACTCCTATATCCAGCGCTGTCACTCTTCCTCAGGCGTCAGAAACTTTATTTATATTCATCTGTAGAATATAGGCTTTGAGTTGAAAGCCGGGCAGCGTGCGTTAAAGCCTGTCCAATACCTCGTATTTACAGTATAGTGCAGACGATCACACAGATTGCTTGTCACACATACAGTTGGAGGCCATCGATATTGTCCTTTTCTTTTTGCTGAGGTTTGCGTGATCTGCGCAAAAGGACAGTTAACCCATTTTGGGCGGGAACCCCTTTTGGTGTTTTAATGTTATAATTTAGCTATTGAAAAATAGCAGATCTACAAGCTCATAGCGCGCCACCGAGTGGCGCGCTACGAGCTTGTAGGTCTGCTATTTTTGAAAAATCGTGAAAATATTTATTTCAGAAAACTGGAGGATTTAGAAGGATTTTTTTAAATTTTGAGATCAGGCCTAAATGGGTCAAATGATAAGGGACAATATCGGTGGCACCCAACTGTAGGGATGGATGGCAGTCGGAGCCATGCGTCATATCTGATCACATTTGACACTTATACCGCTTAGCCTTTACGTGATGCAACTTGTGACATGTTTCGTTCATATCGCTAGTAAGATTTGACGGAGCTATGTTTCAGTGCCGTCTTTAATCTAATGCAAGTTCCTAAAAAGAAAAGATAATCAAAATAGTGTTTCTAGATGCTGAATGTTAATAAGAAGATGCGTACACACACACACACACACACACAGACCCGGCCCTTTTTTACCCCACAGTTGCATAATTAATGTGAAACAGATGTAAGGGGCCAAGGGCTCGGAAAGTAGAGCAAATATTGAAATTACATCTAACCACTTCTTTTTTTTTCCCCTTTTATGAGAGTATGGAAGTTTGAAATAGTATATCCGTTAATGAAATCAATTAATGACTGCAAATAGCACTCTGTGGGGCGTAGCTTTGCCCGCCTGGCTTACTGGGGCCATAGAGCAGTGCGTGTCACCGTTGGTAGCCAGTGAATAGTGGTGGTGCACAGAGGGTACTGAATAGTGGTGGTACACAGAGGGAAACGGACTCTTTACACTTGATCGACTTGGTCGACCTTTAGTATGTCTGCCAGATGAGGCAGCACTTAAACCTGCTCTCTGAGCAACGGAACAAGAAGTGCTGTTTTCCTGACACAAGCCGACAGTAAAAACCCACCCTACAGGTTAGTAAAAGGTTGTAGCCCAATAAGTTCCTCCCAGGACACACACGCACCCGCACACATACACAGTCACACACAGACAGGCACACGCACAGGCACGCACGCACAGACACACGCACATACACACACACACACACATGCAGCTTAGAAGTTTAGAAGCGATGAGCCGAGGGACTGTTTATCTCTTTCTCTGTCTACCGCTCTACTTTCTGTCTTTTACTACTTCTATTTGCTCTCAGGAAGACACGCTTTATTAGGCTACGGGTGAAGAAACACTACAAGATTTTGTTTAAAGATTTGGATTAAGCCATTCCTAACACAAATTTTAAAGGATCAGGAGTCAAAGTCCCATAACATTGTTCTTCTCAGAGGGTTTTGCAGGAGCCCGATCTAGAACATTTGTTTAGGATGGTTTTGTCAGTTTCTGGCACTCGCCAGTAAATCATGTAGTGTTTATCCCCTCCAATACTAACTCATTCATGTTAGAAATCATTTATTCTTTACTACTAACCAATATCTAACCAACTAATGTACTAACCTAACATCCTAATTCTTCATCATTGGTTTTCTTTCTTTGGTTTTCTCTCCATCCTTATTAACAACGTTTTTGTTCATTATTCTTTTGATTTCCTTTCTTCCCCCTTTTTCTGGAAAGCAATCAGGCATTGGACACGCTATGGTAAACAAACTACATTGTCTGGTAGATATCATTCTTATTGTCTTTTTTTGGGTTTGCCGTGTGTCCCCTTCCCCCCTCTTCTTTTACTCGTTCTCTTTGAGTTCCATCCTAGACACTCTTATCAAAAAATGAGGAGATGGGTTTGTATTACCAGGCAGTTCTTTCTTCACTTCTTCTTCTCAACTTCCTCCCTGACCTGCCAACAGCCTTCTTTTTCCTCCCCCTCCCCCCCCCACAGTCCCCCATCCGTTTTTTTCACTCTAGCTTTTTTTCTTTATTTTTTTACCCACGTCGCTGTGTAGTTCCAACAACTTAAACAAAAAAAAGACAAAAAAACAAACAAACAAAAAAACAAAACAATTTGACCTCTTTGTCTTTGTCAGGGGGAGTTACCTTTTTGCTTTTTTAATTTTTTTTTTCACACAAAAAGCCCCCATTTTTTGTGAGGACTGTCGTCAAGAACTGACAGAAGCTTGCCACAATTTCCAACAAAGATGGTGACCTCAACCTCGACACTGAGCCCTAAAAAGAGAAAACACCAAAAATGGCAACCCTGGCTTAAACCTTCATTGCGGGAGCTCTGACAGTTGTTTCCAGCTCACTATGGCGCATGGCATGCCCACATCATGTCTCATGACCACTCACCCATAATAATAACCACTAACACTCTAACTCACTCACTCACCCTCCATCTGTCATTCACTCTGCTCTCCCCTCCCTGGTTTTGTGGCATGCTGGTGGAAGCTGTGTTCGAGTGCTGTGTGTGTGTGTGTGTGTGTGCGGGTGTGTGTGCCTCTGTGTGTGAGTGTCGTGGCTTACCTTGATCCATGATACCTCCCCTGGGCCCATATGCATAACCCTTCTTAGGTATAGAGGCGTTGATCTGGGATCATTGGTCTGGTCAAAGTGACAGTACACACGGTACCATCCTGAGTGTTAATACAGCTGATAATGGACCCCAGTCCGTACAATGCCCAGGATCCAAACATGGGTGTCCCGTGCGAGCCGAGAGATGACATTCCTACAGCTGGTTTAACCCATTAAAAAGCATCCGGGAAAGCATCTTTCTCATTTTAGATTTTATCTATTATTTGTAAACATTTTAATCTTTATTTCATATTTTGGCTATTCAAAAATAGCAGGTATATGCTATGAGCTATATATATATATATATATGCTTCTGGGGTCCCTGGAACAAAATAGAGATGGGGTCGGTGGCCAAATACATCCTTTTTTAAAGTTTGATATAGTTTTTCATGAAATTGTTATATTTAGAAGACATTTGTAGAATCGCCTCAGGTCTTAATGGAATGAATAAGATATACCAGTAGTATTCGACTATTCATAATATCCAAACACAGGGTAAACATTTCAACAATAGTCTGGCAGCGAGACCACCTCCAACCACTGCATTTGTTCACAAGCAGGACAACTTGGAGGAAAGATACCTTTTGTCTACACTGCATTTGTTAGTTATATTGTATTACCATACTTGTATTACCAAAATTGTTCCGGATTGCAGCTTTAACACTCAGAATTGTACTGTGTAAGAATCTCACTATGAAAAAAATTGCCAAATCGTGTCAGAGACAAGCTCTAGTATTCTGAGATAGTGTTTGAATATGGGCCTTTGCTGTTGACTGTGCATGGGCTGATGCATCCTTGGGCTTGCTCAAGCTATGTATGACATATCATCAAACCACTTACTCCTTACATGTGCAAATATACGTTTAGTTTGCCTCCTGAACCGTGAAAAACCTCGGTTTGCACATATATGTGGTGTGTGAAGCCTCCCTTTGTTATGCATGTGTGTGGATAATGTAAACAGGAGAGTGAGTGAGAATGCATGTCAGTGTGTGTGTGTGTGTGTGACTGTGTGTGACTGTGTGACTGTGTGTGTGTGTGTGTGTGTGTGTGTGTGTGTGTGTGTGTGTGACTGTGTGTGTGTGTGTGTGTGTGACTGTGTGTGTGTGTGTGTGTGTGTGTGTGTGTGTGTGTGTGTGTGACTGTGTGTGACTGTGTGCGTGTGTGTGCGTGTGTGTGCGTGACTGTGCGTGTGTGTGTGCGCGCGTGTGAGTGCGTACATGCGTGTCAGCGTGTACTGTATGTGAGCAAGAACTAGAGAGTGAGAGATTGTGCCTGTGTGTGTACAGTATAAGGTACACACACACACCTGTGAGTGTGCGTGTGCGCGTGCGTGTGCGTGTATGACTGTGCTCGTGTACATGTTTATATGCGTGTGTCTGCAGTTACCAGATGAAACCCGAAACCTAAGACAAGTACAATCAATTTGTCCTTGGTTTGAACATTGTACTAACCCCCCTCCCCCCCAACCTGAAGTTCCAGAACCAAACCTAGATCTCTCCATACTCTTACCCCCCATCAAAGATAAAGAAAATATGCTTCTGCCATATTTTCTTTACCTGTCCTGTGATCCTGTAACCTGAAATCCATTAACAAGACTAAAAGACGCCGTCCGATTTCGGAGAAAAACAAAGAAAAATCGCACCAAGGCCGCCAAGTGATCGATCCAACGGATGGCAAAAAAAAAGAAAGAGAGATCAACCAAAGGAAAGTCATAGAGAAGCTCCTTTTTAGATGCAGACCATGAGGAAAGTGGTGTGTTTACGCACGCCTGCACACCGGCCAGTCCCAGAGTATAATGGGCCTGGCTTTGGTTATCCCAACAGGTGACCATCTCCGTGGATGGCATCCTGACCACCACCGGGTACACCCAGGAGGACTACACCATGCTGGGCTCCGACGACTTCTTCTACGTGGGAGGAAGCCCCAGCACGGCCGACCTGCCCGGCTCTCCGGTCAGCAACAACTTCATGGGCTGCCTCAAGGAGGTAGGACGGGATCGCTATATACCCTGCCACGCACGCACGCACGCACGCACGCACGCACGCACGCACGCACGCACGCACGCACGCACGCACGCACGCACGCACGCACGCACGCACACACGCTTCCTTACAAGCTTGTTTATATCATGTGCAAGTGTGAAACTAGTACACAAACTGCAAAATACTGATTTAACTGAGTAAGTGGATGAATTAACACTGATTAATTCACTGTGTACACCCCCCCCGCCCCCCCCCCCCCGTGTTTAATAGCAGTCTGAACGTGTATAATAAACTGGCAAATTGCATTATCAATTAAAGCTGCTGACTTTGCAAGGAAGGAGGAAGTATTAGACTTCCAATGCCCCCCCCCCCCCCCCCCCCCCCCGGCCCCCCTTCCCCTTAATCTAATTCATAATGCTCACTGCAGTTGTGTGTGAGAAAATACCCCAAATTGCTTCTGTCACATGTTATTTGCTGCATCAGCCTGAGTGCACAGCCAAAATGCCTCCCAGTGGGCAATGATCTGAAAGAAATATTTGCCTGGGACAAAAATGGTAAAGGCTTTGTTGTAGTTTCAGACATTCATAAGGTGTTTACAGGCTCCTTTTGTTTTTTGAGCAAAAGCCAAAAAGTATATTAAATGGCCTGTTATTTATACTTGGCCCGCCATGACTCATTCGGCAGCCTGTGTGATGCTAATAAAACGCTGACCCCATGGCTCTGAGGACTTGTTAAAGAATAAAGAGGTGGGGAAAAATAGATCGATTATGCCGGCCTAGTCAAAGCCTTGAAAATTAGCACTGTATTTTTATTGGACCCTAAGTGCCTCTGTGTTATTTACAGTTTATTTCTTGGTGCGCCGTTGGGTATAGCTGCTCGGAGTCAATACGTTTTGTCTTTTATGTATTATGGGAATTTGGTTTGCTATATTTGCCACTGTGTGCATACGTCTGTTCGCCTGTCTTTCTGTGAGCCTGTCTATTTTGGGTGCGTGCCTGCATGCTTTTGTATGCGTGTGTCAACGGGTGCGTTATGTGCATGTAGGAACACATTTACACGTGAGTTTAATGACCTTGGCTTGCTATCAAATTTCATTAAGCCCTCCGCTAACACATGCTGAACATCTGCATTATGGCTCTATATAATGAAGGCCCGTTCGGATCCTATCAGACACTGTAGAGAGTAGACCATCATCTCCCTTATAGCTGAGCCTACATTTGGCCATAACTGTCTAGTGTTAATAAGATCATCTATCACAACTGCCTTGTATATACATAGATTAATGTGAAGTCCTATATTTATTCATATTTATGGCCTTTCATCATAACCTCCGTATTGTTCCTATAGCTTACTTAACTCCCCCCCCCCCCCCCCCCCAGCACCAGCTTCACCACAAACCTACTTTGGGGCTAGATAAAGAATTCTACTTATAATTCAGTCCACGCAGCTTAATCCTCGCATCGTCTGCCTCTTCTCTGCCTCACGTTGTTCGAAGAGCCAGTCAAAATGGATGCCCTGCACTGACCCCTGGACGCTGCCCTGCATTGGGATTGGCTGTAGGAATACTAACCTCTCTGCCTTTTAGCCCTACATGATAATGGGTTGAACCTCTTCTGTGATGACGCAGGCCAGTTCAGGCTAATTTTGTTTATTTATAGACCCCCCGTTTAGTGGGTTGGCGTTGCTAGGGAACAGCTTGGGTCCAAGTTTATCCCATTCAGGCCTGACGTCGAAATTAAAAAAAAAAAGTTTTCTAAATCATGACAATTTTCGGAAAGATTTGAGGCACATTTTAACGATTTTTCAAAAATAGCAGACCTACAACTTGTAGGTCTGCTATTTTTCAATAGCTAAAGTATAACGGAATGCTTGAAACACCAAAAGGGGTTCCCGCCCAAAATGGGTTATTTCCTGTCAGGCTTGCTGATATTCGGTGGGGTGTGTAGAAGTGCAAAAATGTCTAATCCTCTATAACCCTTTTCAAATATATTCCCCCCAAAGCTCCCATTTTGTGTGTCATGACTCACCCTTGGAAATTCTCATTCCCCCCCTATAAACCTTAAAGGGGAAAACCACCCATTTTCAACATTTTACTATTCATTAATGTACCTTAGAGCTGTTGTGTGGAAATAATAAAAAAGTTCCCCCATTTTGTGTTTCCTAGAACTGTAATTATGGAAAAAATCATTAACATGGTGAAACACATCTTGATGACATCATCAAGATGTGTTTCACCATGTTAATGATTTTTTTCAGACCTCTAATTCTAGGAAACACAGAATCGGGGGGACCTTTTTATTATTTCCACACAACAGCTCTAAGGTATATTAATGACATAGTAAAATGTTGAAAATGAGTGGAATGCCCCTTTAACCGTGGCACTGTACGATTTTATAGTTCATTGCCAACGGGCACCAAAATAGTTGGCAAAACACTAAGATTTTAATCATGATATTAATTTAACATTAATATAGAAAGAAATCATGGCATGAAAAGGCATGATATTAAAAGAAGAAAAACATATTTTGGGGTCTTTTCACAGTGCAGACAGACGGAACAGGGGGAGAGAGACTGGGAGTGACACGCAGCAAAGATTGTCGTAATTGGGACTCAAACGCGTGACACAGATGTCAGGCTGCATTAGAGCCTACATGTGCTATGCGCCTGCACCGCTAGTCCAGCAGGTGCCCCAGAACATGAGCTTTTCAGCTTTCTTTGGGATATCCACATGCTCTCTCTGACAGAAATGGGTGGGCCGTGGATGCTTTGGGGATTGGGGAAGTGCGCCCTGATCCAGAAAAGGTTGAAAAACGCTGGTCTATGTGACATCATATCTAAGATGTCTTGACTCCATATTCGGTCAAGGTTTCAGACCAACCCGACTGAACATTTAAAAAAGTATAAAAATCAGATCCGTCTGAAGTGAGTGGTGCAACAGCGCCCCCTGTTGGTACCCTAAACATACATACGGGATGGACGGAGGGACATTGCTGGTTGTAGGAGTGATTGCACCACTCAAAGCATTGTGGAGGTACATCTGTGGCCTATACTGGCCTACAAGAAATGTGGTGCTGATTTGTAGCTTTAGCTCTGGGAATACAGGCGCACACACACACACACACACACACACACACACACACACACACACACACACACACACACACACACACACACACACAGCCCGACCCTCTTATAGATGGCTAGACTATTTTTTTCCCTTTTTTTTATAATATTTATTTTATTTGGAAAAAGCAGTACAATAACAGCATTTCTATGTATACATAGGACACAAGTGCAGTTCCCAGGATTTTTTTTTCACCCCTCTTCCCTCCCTCCCCCCTCCAAGTGACTCCATCTCCAGTGTCTCTGTAACATCCTTGCTTTCTTCAGGACTACATATGGCATCAGGTCAACACTTAACAGGGGCAAAGGGCAATATCGCTTCAGAGTGTACATTTCAGAAGGAGAAAAAGAAGAAAGAGCGGGCAAGATGGCTAGACTCTTATTGGTTATCCCAGCCATGGTGTGTAAAAAACAGAAAAGCTTTCAGTGTTAAAATGTACCCTCAGGATGTGTAGTGAAGTGAACTGTGGGATTATAGATCAGAGATGGGCGTGGGAATGAGACGGCGGTCAGTAATCCAGGGCAAACGGCCTCATTCCCAGCTGTGGTCCATCCGCACCATGATTACAGAGGCTTTGTCAGGCAGACATCACCTGAAACCGGCACACAGTCAAATCCCTGGCGTTCAATTAACTCTGTCTGTGTACAAGTACTGTGAAGTACTGTGATAACTTCTAAGCAGCAGTGATGGAAGAAGTACCGACATAGTTTTACTTAGGTTAAAGTATCAATACAATACCACAACAGAGTAGTCCAGTATTCAAAATGTGCTTGAGTAAAAGTACAAACGATGTACCGATAGCAAAAGCGAAGTATAGAAAATCACAGATCTAAAAGCTCAGAACCCATCTCATCAGCGTTGTAAGTGTGAGGCTATTTTCAAAATACCCGAAGTGAAGCCGATGTGGTTTAGGCCTACAGTATGTATGTTTTGTAATATTTATTAAACATTTACAATAATAATTGTACAAAGTACAATATTTGCTTGAGGTGTTGAAAATTGGAAATACTCCAGTAAATTAAAAAGAAATAGGCTACCTAAAAATTGTACTTAAGTACAGCTAATACTTACCCATAAGGGCCCGCTTGGTTCCATTTGTACACTGCGGCGTCAGGAGTTCAATGAACTGAAGATTTGTACAGTGCATTTCGTTACGTCTACGAGTCACCCTGACCGGTGTCTGGGAGAGCTACATGTTCTCCTGAAGTGAAATGGGTAACCTGAGCAGACCCGTTATTATATTGGCGATATGAAATGAGTGCAAAGACTGCTGCTGCACCAAGCAATAAATGGCAGAGGTGGTTAGATTTCACCCTGCGGTGCGGAGGGACAGCGTGTACTGCATGCCGGACTGCTTGGAGCCTTGTTACACCAGTATGTGCATTTGGTCACCACATGTCTTCATGTTTCATATTAGCTCAGCTGTCACTGTTGTGTGAATCACATTTAACTTTGAGGTCCATTTTTCTATTGTTTTGAGGTCCAGAGCAGAGAGTTACACATTCAAATCCTCGTTATTAAGGTCCTTGTGGGAGCATAACGAAATAAACGACCTGAAAATGCGTCTAAGAATATTACACATCACACTGTTAATTTGGTGATGCCTCATTCATGCGTGTGGATGATTTTATTCGTGGTGAAAAATCAAGCTCGTATTCGAGAATTGTATCGGTTATCGCCGGCATAATATTTGCGTTCTGTATGGATGGACTCAAGACAAAGAAAACAGTTCCCGGCGTGTTAACGACCATAAGTTAATCAAATGTAGCAAATAAAACCAAATGGGCCCTTCCATGGTTCCATTTGTATACTCTCAGGGAGTTACAAATGGACAGATTACTATGGAAGCAAGTGCCATTCCCCTGCAACGGATCACTTGATTCATGTGATCAGGATCAGGAAACCTCAAAACGTTGAGTTTTTCTTTTTCACTTTTTAGTGGCATAGGAGCGGAATGAATTGAGTCGAATCTGGGTTGTACGTGGTTTGTTGAACTCCCTCTGTTGTTGTGAGTGTGGCCCTCGTTGACATTAAGGAAGTATTTAGACAGGTACATGGGTATCTTGGTGGTGTAGCGAAACTTGTAGACCAGACCCATTGCAAGATGCTGTACTCTGTTGTCAACCCTAAGCCAGCCTATCAAAATGTGCAGGGGTGAGGTGGGTTCGGGGAGTGAGGCCAAGGAAGTTTGTTTTTGGAAGGAGATCCTGTATTGGAATCCTGTACTTTGGTTGTTGACTTTTTTGATTACGTTGGTGGCCATTTTTATCACCGGAACGATTTGCCTCCAGGATGGAACCTAGATGGGTAATTTCTTTTCTTTTTTGCTGAGATTACTATTTGATCCAAAGACACACAACACCAGAAATGGATTTCAGTATACAGTAACTCTATGGAAACTTAAGTACAGGATATTCATAGCAAAGTTTACTATGTATTAGTAAATGTGCAAACTCGCACCTCGTCACATCACATGTTACGATGGTACGTTTGTAGATTTTTCCAGCACTCGACAGAGTCACTGACACAAAACTAAAAACCAGGCTGTAGAGTTTCTGTGTGTGTCTGTGACACTGATATTGTGCATTGATGAGTGTCGAGGTGAATTGTGCAAGTGCTTGAGGGCTTTATTTTGTTTTGCATTTCACTGTTTTTCAGAAGGACCCTGAAGTGATGATAAGGTCAGCATGGAAGGCTGTACGGTGCTTTTAAGGAAATAGCGATCGATTTTCATCTTCAGTGTTTGGTTGCTAACCTCACTCTATTCTCCACACTGGTTTTTGACCCATTTATTTACTACTTAGGCTCCAATATATTTGTCATTATACCCTGAGGAAGGAGGTACATGGCAATATGCGTTGTATCGTTGCAGTATGATATCACGATGATATCAGCCTATATTGAATTGCCTTTTACACTTTTTATATACTAACGTGAGCAGACCTAGGCTATTTTCTGGTCATTAATACTTCCTCTCTTTGAATGTTGCTCATCTCCTTTGGTTAAAAATAAATAAATAAACAAGATGTTTTATTTTTATCTTTTAATACATTTTTAATGTATTAAAAAGAAAAAAAGTCAGTTCATCAAATTCACATGTAAACATCAAACAGACACGCACACACATGGTCCGGCACTACATAAAAAATAGATTATCTCAAATCCCATATGGGTCTTGGGGAGATGGACAGGCTGGAATTGACAGTCGCAGTATTAAGGATGATCACTGAGGATGAGAAGCAAAGCACGAATGAGAGACTAAAGCAAACAGCGGGGCACAGGGTTGATGGCCAAATGTCCTACGGTGTCTGGAAAAGATAACACACAGTCAAAGCCAGGGTGTTTGATTGAACTCTGCGAGTGTAAACGTGGACCTGTAAAGGCTGTGGCGAGACCGCAGCCTTGCTGTTAATCTGATGGGACTTGTCTTTGGTTTCCTGCCACCTATTATCCTCCCAAAGAACAGTAATAACACTGATTCTCTGCCAAGACCTGGACAATATAGGCCGACAGGCTGCCTCTCTCCTTCGCACGCATGCACGCGTGCGCACGCATGCACAAAACACATGCGGTTCAAGGACCCCCAAATTGATATGTATGGAGCTACATCTGAAATGGTTTTGTTCCAGGGACCCTATGAAGAGATTTATCTAAAAAAAAAAAAGAAAAAGAAATCCCCAAACATGTTCGATAACATTTTATAGCAGATGTACAAGCTAAGCACTAAGTAACACGCTGTGAGCTTGTAGATCTGCTAAATAGCCAACATAGACAGGTAAATGTATAAAGTGGTTAAAATGATTGCGATAATTAACTACTTTTGCTGCGGACCCCATGGAACCGTAATTAACACTCCGATTGCCCGGGGTTATTTAATCCATTAAATAATAGCGCCCAAGCGATTTATAGCAACGGAGCACTATAGCACTATAGCACGGACTGGAAGTTATACCGGATGTGGCTGGATCAGCTAAATTAAGCCAAAACACTCTAACGGCGATCGACAACAACGGGAGGCATGATTAAATCTAACGCGACTAGCGACTGGACAGCGGATCTTTTCTTAGAATTGGACGGGAGGATTTAGATCGCGAGTTATTAACGTTTTAAGATTTTTGTTGTCGTCTGCTAAACAGGGGAGGAACATTTTCGATGACGTCCCACTGTTGTGCAACATCGAGGATTGCGCAACAGGCGCTCCTAGGCTGTAGAGCGATGCGGTCGGTTTTCATATCAATAAACTTCGTCTTTTGGATAAAACCTCGTCCTGGGCGCTGGGTGTTACTAATAGAAAGGACGGTGAACTTCGTCCTGGGCGATTGGGGTGGTAAGGACCCCTGGGTGTCCCCGGATCCCCCTCAGAGAACCAATGATGTGTGTACAGTACACTTCAAATACAATACAGTACACACAAATACAAAAGCCTGCATGCATGCATGTTCACGCCCACACAGACATACATTGATGGTACAATAAATACACACATTACCCCTAATACTAGTGTGCAGTACATATCCACAAACACACACACACACACCCACACACACACACACACACACACACACACACACACACACACACACACACACACACACACACACACACACACAGCCAGGCACTTCTACAGATGGTACTATATTATACGTTCGTTCGCGTACACTTAAAGGGCGATGGCCAGGGAGGAGAAAGTCACTGTGTGGCCTTTTAATGTTCTGACTGAGAGCTTCAGGGCCGTTGAAACTACTCTCTTTGATGACTGGATGATTCATCCCATCTCCTTTCTCACACGGCAAATTACATTTCTCACTCTCTCAATGCAATTCAATTCAAAGGGGCTTTATAATTGGCATGGGAAACATGTTTATATATTATATTGTAAGGCAATACAAATCTGAAAGTGAGAAATGTATGTGAGAAATTAAAATATACTGTAGTCCTTCTAGAATAAAGAGGTCCTGTTCTCTCATCGAGCCAGGTTTCAGTCAGGGCGATGATGCAGGTGCTTCCTTGTAGGCTCTCTCCAACTGGCACTCGGCGTGTAATATGTCCCTCTTGTACACGAGAGAGCGAACGTTAGCCATGATGATGGAGAGGACATGGGGTCTGAAGCGACGCCTCCTCAGTCTAGTCGTTTATTATCCATAGGATTATAAAAACAATCCAGGTGGTTAAGTACACGTCCAGCATGATGGTCATTCAGCCAGGCAGTGGAGACTGCAGCAGAGCCTTCGCCGTAGTACCCGCCAGCCAGCTGATGGAGGGAGGGAGGTACATATATGGAGCGTGTCTTGAGTGTTCGGGGTTTGATCAGGTCTGGCCATATATGGAGCGTGTATTGAGTGTACAGGTTTTGATGAGGTCAGATCAACATATGGAATGTCCGAACAGGTCAGCTCCATATATGGAGATCTAAGGGTGGCAGCGGGGGCAGTGTCTTGAGTGTACAGGATTACTAATAACTTTGGGGCGGGACTGTCTAGAGTTTGAATGGACAGTCAGTCAAAATGGAGACATCGAAATGGAAGGATGGGTGGGGGACACTGCGTGAAAAGAGGAGTTAACGGGCAATTATGGGCACTAGATTTGCCCGTAAACCTCAAGTTTAGCAGGCATATACAGTAATATACGGTAATATACAATTGGTATACAATTCGGGAGTTTACCGGAGTTTGTTGGAAGGTTTAACGGGAGTTTCCTGTAATATACACATCTGTATTCCATGCTTTTTGCGCAGTGGAAATATCAACATATGGAATGTCAGAACAGGTCAGCTCCATATATGGAGAACTAAGGGTTTGAAATCAGATGTAGAGTTGCTGGCCGGCTCCATATATGCAGATCTAGGTGATGTTCCAGTCTTCTCCATGTATGGCTATCCAGGGTTTGATGAGGTCAGTGTCGTGATGCTCTGTTGCCCTGCCTATCTGTTGCCATGCTGCAATAGAGAATAGTACCAATCTACAAACCACTTACCGTATTGTGGATCTGCTATTTTCACTATCTCTCTCTTCTGTGTGTGTGTGTGTGTTTTGAAAATGTCTGAAAATGTGCGCAGGCTAATCCTGGCATTGACTTTGGCTTATACTGTGAATCATCACCATCAGCAGGTTTCTGTGAGGGTGTCGTCTGTAGTCTGAATCATGGCAGTGATTCGCTGTGTGGCCGCAGAGTGGAATTACGCACTGCGTGATGCTGCACTGTTTGACATATGAAGGCCCATTAGGCAGGCATGATGCCAGCCGCCACCCAGGACCATGCAGGCTGCTCGCGTGACTGGCCCTGTGAACTCTCCCTGCAAGCCTCCATTCATTCGTGTAGTCTGTGTTTCACTTTCATTACTTGCGTGTCTCACTTCCCCTTTGTTGTCTCCATGTGTGTATATCTATGTGTGATCTGCAAATGTGGTCCCTGTGTGCCTTCCCTGTCACTCTGCACTCTGCACTCTGCTCTCTCTCTCTCTCTCTCTCTCTCTCTCTCTCTCTCTCTCTCTCTCTCTCTCTCTCTCTCTCTCTCTCTCTCTCTCTCTCTGCCTCCCTGCCTCTGCTGGAAGCTTTCTCTCCACATAATAAGTAGGAGATGATTCCATGGAGCATGGCCCATCAGTTCACATCAGTACTTCGCTGTCTGACTGTGAGTCTCATGTCTGGCCAGGAACCTAGCAGATATGAGACAAAGATGGGGGGAGGTTTCATGCTTGCGTCTATTCTCTAAGGAGAGAGATGGCGACTCGAGTGAATGCATCCCTTTCTTTCTGAGGTATAACGATAGCGAAAGGCGTGGCGCTGCCATCCCTGTGTCACAGTTTCTCCGTGGCTCTGTGGCCTCAGTCATTTGCCCCCTTCGGGGAGTATATGTGACATCAGCCTGACTCAACATCCACGCAACATACAATCTTATGTGTTCAGACAGGTGCACACAGAAGGCTAGCGCAGGGTCAAGTGAACGAGCTAGGGCCAGTGGGCAGCTAGCTGCCTGGCTCGTGCACAGCACTCCGCCCCCGGCTGCTTTGTTATGTGTGCAATGCCTCACCAAGGCCATTTCAAAAATAGCAGATCTACAAGCTCGTAGATCTTAGATAGATCGTAGAGCTTGTAGATCGCTTGTAGATCTGTGATTTCTCAATAGCTAAAGTATAACATAATGCGTAAAACACCAAAAGGGGTTCCCGGCCGTCCTGAATGGGTTAAGTGTGTGATTGTCTGCTGGCACAATACGTACTTCTGGATTCATCCGGTGGCTCTGATTGCACGTTAGTGTATACAGTAGGGATGCAAGAAATCAACATCCATTCACGTCGTTTTGTGGAATCACTCCACACTTCTTCTTTAACACGGCAAGTAAATCAAAATGTTTCATTCTGTTCTCTCTCTGAGTACTTATGGTGGGGAGACGGTCAAGGATATTCAAGGATAATAGAGAACAGAACACTATCGTTACTTCCTGCGTCACAGAGTTGATTTTCCGGGCAGTGGTGACTCAGGGGCAGAGTGGCTGGATGGTAACCGCAAGGTTGCCAGTTCGAACCCAGGCTCCCCCAGAGTTAGTGTTGAAGTGTCCTTGAGCAAGACACTGAACCCCTAATTGCTCCTGATGTGCAGGTTGGTGCCTTGCATGGTTTACTGTCACTTTCCGCTACCATTGGTGTATGAATGTGTGTGTGAATGGGTGAATGTAATGCACAATCTATGTAAACCTTCTTGGATAAAGGCACTATATAAATGCACCATTTACCATTTAATATAGTTCATTCTAAATCCCTTAAAAATGCCACCGGTGCACATGTATAACATTAGGTGTCACATTGTGTAAGTGTTGCATTGGATTTATTTCTTGTCATTTCTCAGTTTCGTCAAGCACAATAAATGACAACAATTGTCACACTGATAAGAGAAGTCACAAAATCGAAGTAATGTTTTTGAAGGAACGTGCTTCAGTCAAGTTCAGAGAAATGTTTCCTGTTGTGTAGGTGATTGTGAAGTGAGATTTGGCACAGTAAAATGTGTTTTTACCACTGATAGAATATGACCTTATATCACTTGGTTTGTAAAGAAAATGTGTTTGGCGAAAGATCAAAGTTCATATACTTTCCAACACTATATCCGGCTACCGCAGCAGAATTAATTTATCTTTTCTCCAAACAGACGGTATCAAATAGAACCACGGTGTATGTCATAGAGGACATAGTGAGCCACACCTCCCTGACAGAATCGCCGGACTCTGTTTTATTTTATTTTTGGAACACAGATGTAAGATGTTATACATGCGTGATGCGAGTAAAACATTGTCTATGGGAGATTTTGAATGAGAAAAACACCCCCGTGACCGACGGAGCGAATGTCTGACGGCAGGACTTCTGTTCTCTAGGTCAGGGGTTCTCAACGTTTTTGGTTGGGGACCCTCGGGTCTCGTGACCCTGCCCCCTCCCTTCCCCACCCCCAATACAAACTGACTGCAAAAATAACCTTAACAATAGAGAAAATATATCATAAATGAACACTGAAACCAGATCTAATCATTAAGGAAAGTTTATGCATGCACATATGTGTACTCTGTAAACTCTTAATTTTCATTTCCCAGCCATTCAGTTGTAAAAAAAATATATATTAGGGATGCACCTTTTTTCCTACCATTGCTGTCATGGCCGCACCTTAAAGCAAAGCTACCTGATTATGGCAAAAGACATGACTATGGCAAAACCTAACTTAAATAATAATCACTATTATGGGTCCATAAAACATTTATTCAGCACTTTTGAATGCATTCATTGCATACACTATTCGGTGATATATTTCCGGCCTATTCAGGCCGAAACCGAATATTTTCTGCGGCCGAATATTCGGTGCATCACTAATATATATATATATATAATAATAATGTGGCGACCCCCCCTGAGGGGTCGCCACCCACGGGTTGAGAACCCCTGCTCTATAATGTAGCGGTTAAGACAGAGTGGAGTGGAGGCAGCATGGTAGACGACAGTGGTCTCTAAGGTCATTAACCCCTTCTGACCTGAGATCAGATTCTATGCTAACAGGGAAGTGATGATAGTTACAAACCACATAACCTGGACCTGAGATCAGATTCAAAAAATGTCTTCTACATCCTGACAGTTTTCTGAAAAAGCTATGTTTCTATGTCAGTCGTTCTTCGATTTTTCAAAAATAGCAGACCTACAAGCTCGTAGCGCGCCACTCGGTGGCGCGCTATGAGCTTGTAGATCTGCTATTTTTCAATAGCTATTAAAGCATAACATAATGCTAACACCAAAAGGGGTTCCCGCCCAAACTGGGTTAAATCTATCGGGATGTGGACAACAAAGAAGCCACATGTAATGGGTGTGAATCAATAGGTGCCAAGTTATTTTTTGTGCAGTTCATATTTATTTACGAGGTGGTCAATAAAAATATGAATTATTTATTATCATCTGGGAGTCAAATAACATCATTTAGTTGTTCTTTCTTGCGCGCTCTCTCGTTTTCTCTGTCTCTCACCACAACAATGAATATACTACTGTACAGTATATCTTCGAAACAAAAAAGTTAATTTAATGTTCAAAGAATACAAGATCCGCAGTTTTTTTTGTGCTCATTCAAAATGCACAATAATGTAGTTATTCGTGCATTGCGAGCAGTGTAAGATACAGTATGGTGCTCTGTTTTGTTGAAGCTTTCAGAAAACATGCTCATATAGCCTACAGATGAAATTACCCTATATACTTCATTGTCCTGGGTCACCAGGGCTCTGTACTTGGCTCATTCTGTTTTACAGTGTGGCCCATAGGAGGGTCTGTCTGTCTGTCTGTCTGTCTGTCTGTCTGTCTGTCTGTCTGTGTGTCTGTGTCTGTCTGTCTGGAGCTAGTCTTACAAACCACTGGGCTGATCAGCACCATAGTTCTTGTGCACACTGTTACTTGGATAGACTTCCATAGAATCCCAATTATGTTTGTTCACACATACTGTACTCTTTTGGAAATAATTATCTTTTACTTTTTAAGTGGTGCAACCACTTCCTTAAGTGGCTTTGTGTGTGGGTAGCTGGGTGGCTGGGTGGGTGGCTGGGTGGCTGGGTGCGTCTGAGCACGAAAACAGCATGGTTGTTTTTTTCACCACCTGTGCGCAACCTAACACACACACAAAGTGTGTTTGTTGCGGGGCGGGGCGGCTCGCCGGCTCGCCCCCCCCCCCCCCCCCCCCCCCGGAGTTGCACCACTTACTTCACCTGGGTGTGATTTTTTAATTACTCTCGATGGGGATAGGGTTTTCCTATGTTGGCATAGATGACATAATTGGCTGAGATAAGCCACCTGTAAGGAACTGCATTCCATTTGAACCAGGCTAAAACCGTGCCCAAATACAGAGACATGCATAGACGACTGCGTCATATAGACTGGCCACATGATGTCTGAGATCCACATGAAGCTACCACATTATTGGACCTACCAGCTCAGAGGCGTTGTGGTCAGTTAGAGTGTCCACCCTGAGATTGGGAGGTTGGGGTTCGATTCCCCGGCTGTATCGTACCAAAGAAAATGTGACCAATGCCTCCACCAGCTTTGAATGTTATCAGCCTATAATCAAGAATATGTCCGTGATCAGAGGCTTGGAATATGAGCCAATATGTGATAATCAGACTGTAGGTATAGGAATAAGCGGGAGTGAAACTACTGACACGTTAGGGAGCGCTTGCTTTTTGTGACTATGACCATGATGACCATGATGACCATGACGGAGGCACGCCGTCTCTGGTGGCCTTGAGCCACGTGAGGCACCGCCGAGCGAGGCGTCACCCGAGTGAGTCACTGTGACGAGCTCTGGTCCTGGTGGCCGAGCGACGACCTCCAGAACACACACTCAGCACTGTACGAGTTGCGTACCGATAGGCACAGAATAGTAAATATTAGTCGTCGTCCCCCCCCTACTTTCCATGCCCCCGACATGTCTGCACTAGCCTCGTCCAACAGGGGGAGTGGTTTACCAGGCTATGTCTGCACCGCCCACCGCCCTTTGACACTGGAGGTCAAAACGTCAGTATGGCCAATATGGCCTTATTAGCCATATTCCAACATCTTGACAACAATTTACAATTTAGGCACTCTTAATCCAGAGCGACTTACATTAAGCAAGAACAAAAAAGCATGGGAATCCATCACATATATAAAATGCATTTATCAAGAAACATGCGTAAGCTAAGAACGTAACTAGAACATATCTATATATATATATATATATATATATACATATACATATAAACTATACATATATACTATACTATGCTGTACATATATACTATGAAGTGCTATGACTACATACAATGCAATTATTGTGCTGTCTACATGACATGCTATAAGTCTGTTTCAAATGCTATCTACAACGGTTGATAAGGTGTTTAATGCAGTGATAACATATGAATCCATTGATGCCTCGCTGCTTGGCACTCGGCATCGAGGGATGGATTGGGGGTAAAACCCTGCGACATACTAGCATCATCATGTCTAGGGGAAATACTATCAAGCTGTCTCACGCTACAGAAACAGGAAATAGGTTCCTGCCACATGGCTCGGCAAGGCTTGTTCTTTCCCTCTAATCTTTGCGCTGAAGAGACGAGCTGTGAACTTTAAAATCTGCTATTTTCACCGATTGTTTGCCTGTTATGTCGTGCCCAGAATAGGAACATGAGAAGGAACATACAGTACATAAAGTTTAATCCTATTCTGGGGGGAATGTTCGCAGAAAATGGCAGATCTATAAGCTTACAACTTAGATCGGCTATTTTCGGCAAAGACATTTCGTGTAGAGGGAAACGAGAGCAGACCGAGTACAGATCCAATTTAGGTCAAGTTTACTAGACGGCAGCAAAGATAGAAGCTAGGTGGCGCTAAAGGTAAATGTTAGTGGGTGAGCTGCTGCAGGCACATGGATCAAAGATAGAAGCTAGGTGGCGCTAAAGGTAAATGTTAGTGGGTGAGCTGCTGCAGGCACATGGATGGATGCAGATGAAGAAAATAAGGAGAAAATAATGAGCGGCATAAATGATGGGCGAGCGAAGAGGAGCGAGAGGGCGGGGCGATGATATGGCATTTGGGAAGAACATCAACACATCATGAGATATGTTTTTTCAGCACAGCATGTGCAGCAGCGAGCGTCCCCCCCTCCCCCCCTAATCCAAATGTAAATGTCACCCTGTCCTTTTAATCATTAAAGTCGTTAAAGTTTAATTCTTTTTCTCCTCTGTAGAGGCATGGCATCTGATAGAAACACAGACGGCCTCTCGGCACGCCTCTGTAATGCCCTCTGTTTCAGTTGACAAATCAATTATTGTATTATTACCCAAGCCCGAACATACAGGAAAGGATTCCAAATAAGACAGCTGGCTTCTTCCTTTCCTTGCATTGTATTTTTGTTCTTTGATATGTATTGTCTATATTTTCTACTACGTGCTAAATAAACAAACCTAAACCTAAACTAAATAACACTGACTGTACATGATGTTATACTGCAGTAGTACATTCCTGTTCGTACGCTTTCAATCATGATGAAGCAAATAATCGCAAAGAGTAATTAGGAACGTAATCAACACATTCATTGAAAGTAATTACTGTAGATGCGGCACATTTTGTTACTATAGCTATTGTTTTTAAAGTTTTATGTAACACTCCATTTGACACCAAAGACAAAGCGTATGCTACAGACAGTGCATGTCATATCAAAGTAAATATCTACCGGAAACACAGATCAAGGTGGCACTGTACCATTTTGTAGCACAGCAGTAACTTGATCAAATGACCGTACTTTTCTGCATTTTTCTGTTCACAATGCTTGTTAGGTACATCAAGTGTATTGATGTTTTCCTCCGCAGTGTGGGACATGGTCCCGTTTGAAGTCTCCTATTTTAAAATTGTACTTGTCAAGGTAGACCACCATCAGGTTTGAAGTAAGGGCCTTTTGTCAACATTTAACAAGCATGAATTTGCTTCCAATCCAGAGCTTCCATTATAGCCAGCGAAAATTGCCTGAATATGGACAACCTTTCATCTATGCTACTGTCTCTTTATTCCCTCTTGCGCTGTAAAAAGCCTGCTCTTATAATCATAACGATTTCCAATAAGGGTTTTGGTTATCATTCATTTTTATCCATGTCCTGTCTTCCTTCTTATCCGGTTTCAAACAATATTTACCTAACTGGCCATCGTCAAATCGATCCATCCATGGTACAGTAAATATTGGTATATTGCATGAGCCTTGTTTTGTTTATGTCTTGCGTGGGAGGTCAAGCTTGTATATGAGTGCACGGAGCCTTGTGTGCATTAATTAGTTTGTGCGAATGCGAGGGTGTGCATGCATGCGTGCTGCTCGCATGTCTGTTTGCATTTATATACAATCTGCCTTGTGGGCGAGTGAATGTTTCCTTGCAGGGTTGTGTGAGTGGAGCCTGGTGGTGTGTGGAATCACTATCTGGACAGTGCTTTAACGCTGGAGCTAAATCAGCTGCCAGCAGCAGCAGCAGCAGCAGCTGTGACCACAGCTGAGAGGACATGAGTACTGATCTGAAGTAGATTAGAGGAGGAGGAGGAGGAGGAGGAGTGTGTGTGTGTGTGTGTGTGTGTGTGTGTGTGTGTGTGTGTGTGTGTGTGTGTGTGTGTGTGTGTGTGTGTGTGTGTGTGTGTGTGTGTGTGTGTGTGTGTGTGTGTGTGTGTGTGTGTGTGTGTGTGTGTGTGTGTGTGTGTGTGTGTGTGTGTGTGTGTGTGTGTGTGTGTGTGGGTGGACTGTGGACGCCTTTCATGTGTGCATGTGCCTATAGCAGCGTGTGCTCATTGTGTGCATGCCATGCACGCCCTTCTTTCCCAGCGCTCTCCTTGTTGCCTCCCGGGCCAGATCAATACGCTCTCCAGGAACGGAGATGGAGGACGTGGACTTTATGGAGTCGTTAGGGGTCTCCCACACTTGCATTATGAATGGGACCCGCGAGGCCGACGGATCGCCCTCTGGCCAGCATAATAAAGCACAGACATAACAGAGGCTAAGATGAGGGACATGCAGCGGCGGCAGTCAATTCCTCTTTTATAACATCATTTCCATTATGTTATTGATCAGCCTGGGGTCTGAAAGGACGGCGAAATCATAATCCCCAAGCAGATATATATTCTCCGTCATGGCGGAGCTGGTTGTACCATTATTATTATGTCCCTGGATAACTTTTCGGAGACCTGTGAAGCAGGGGCAGCAGCCCAGCGGCAATTGTCACCCCCTATAGCCTGCGCATTGAGCCACCAATTGAGTTATCTTATGCATATCGTCACTGCCAGGCGAGAACCTCATATCTCCATATTATTTTTTTGTCTCCACCAGGCCGAAGGCATGGGTAGAGTATATTTTGCACTCCGTCCGTGTGTCCATGTGTCCGTCCTTCTGTGTACAGCTAATCTCCGGCACTGTTGGCCTGGCCGATGCCAAACTTGCACAGTTGCCCTGGATGCGAACGGCAAACCTCTGCCCCAAACAGCGGCCTGTTATAGCGCCACCATGAGGCCGACTTTTGCAAAACACATTTCTTTACATTACTCCTACACATTTTATCCATACATCACGCAAATCGGTATGTACCATCTCCACAGTCATGCCATCAACACAGACCTGTCTGCTTCCGCATATTCAATCCCCATTGGCTAAGATTGCCTTCCAAAGTTTGCAGGATTGGTCCGTTATGAACAAAATGCTTCAAATCATGAACGCAGAGTGCAATTTGAGGGAAACTTTGCCTGCACATTCCCACTAGGCCGAGGAAGAAATGCCACTTGCACATTTTCACATCAGCCTCATGGTGGCGCTATAACTGACCCATTCGTGTTTTTACCTATAACTGCACCGATCTGTGTAAAACTTTGCATGCACACTCTATAGAGGCAAAGGAAAAACCTTTGACCTGCATTTGCGCCACTAGGAGGCCATATTAATATTATATATTAATAATATATATATTATATTACTCCTTCAGATTTTACCCAAATCTCACGCAAATCGGTACCCATAATCTCTATAGTCATGTGATCAAGATGGGTCTGTTTGATTTCTCATATTCCATCCTGATTGGCTTCCAAAGTTTTCAGGACTGGAATGTTTTGTACAAAATGCTGCAAATCATTAACACAATGTCCGATTGCGGTGAAACTGTGCATGCATATTCAAACTAGGCTGAGGAAGAAATGCAACTTGACATTTTTCCAAAAACAATCCTATCCTGGTGGAGATTTGTGCCCCGAGGGGCACTTTTTCTGGTTAATGCCCTACTTGATCATACTATAGTGTCACACAAACGTATCAGATCCACAAGCTCGAAACTCGGTATGAAGAAACACGTTTTGACCTTGTAGATGTTCTGCTACTTTTGCTATGTTTGAATTTTAATCCTGAATAATAACAGTTTTGGACTTTTCCATCCAACAGAGACGATTATGTTCTCCACCTTAAAATATTGTCCATCCATCTATCCATTTTATAGACAAGTGTTCTTGTCTGCAACCATACACTAATTCATTAGCCACTTGCAGCCTGGCATCCCTATTTTGTGCCCGTAATTTCTTTTCATATTTTATTTTTTTCATAACCAAAATTAGCAGGTCTACACGACGTCAACTCACTGTGTGTCACATCATGATGCGTTGTGAACTTCGTGACCTTGTACAGTACAAAATAAATTTGTGCTGGGAAGGGGAGAGCATTATAAAGAGGCTGTGTTGTCGACATAGGGTACTAGAGAAGGTACCATAAGGCAGAATCATTCCAGCTCTATGATAAACAGCTGGATTGGCCCTGATGGCGACCCTGCAAGCTCATCAAAATGCAGCATTTAATTATTCCCTCTATGTATAGAAAATGCCAATTCATTTGTTTTTCACGAAGACAAATTAGCATAGAACTTTTTGGGGAAGTTTCTGGTGAGTTGCAAGCACGTTTTCTTTGACCCGCTGTAGTAAGGGGAATATAGGTGAGACCGCATATTGAATATTAACATCGTCTTGTATGGCATGTTTTATCTGTCACATATGTACAGTAAACAGCACGGAAGTACAGAAACACAAAAGGATAACACAAAAAAATGTTTCCATTGTGGTCCTATGTCTTCAATAACATGTGTAACATGTGAACAATGTTTCTATCCCTCCCACACTCTTAAAATGAGATGTTCAAATGACACGCCAGGCCAACCTCTTATGACCAAGCGAAATCGGAATGTTTTTCCCCCTGTTAGTTTGAGACCCTGTACCAAACACCAAATCAAACCGCTTCATATGCTAAGAAAAGTGACAGCCGTACCGGTAAATGCTTAGCTCTGCTTTCAATACCCTTCACATATTTAGCATGGATGTGTTTCTGAGACTTAAAATAGATTTGAAAGGGATTTAACTGCTTCCCCCATCCCTACTCTGGGGCTATTCTTGGAAACAATATTTAGTGTAGAGCTAAGACAGGACGGGGCCCTTGGGAATCCGCTCAACTAAGTAGGGTTTAAGTTGTTAAAATAGATTTGAAAGGGATTTAAGTAATTATACAACATATCACGCACGCACGCACGCACGCACGCACGCACGCACGCACGCACGCACGCACGCACAAGGTGAGAGACTTCAGTTGGACTGCCAAGGTTGAGTAGCTAATGTTTGAATGCATATATTATACAGTATGTTGAGATTGACGATTGACCATGGTCCAGCACAGACAGGATTTCCATCAACCCTGATTACTCTGCTGACAAAACCTTGAGCTGTTTGGTTTGTTGATAATCAGGGAGATAATTATAGGTCCCATGAGTGCTGAAGATCATAATGGGTCTTGACTTTGACGATGGATAGGGCGACTATATTTCCACACTCACTCCAGAGGGCCACATATTTGCATATTACTGTCGTAGCAAAAAATACCGATCTACAAGCTCAAAACGCGTCGCAGTGCGATAGATCAGCTATTTTTGCTATATTTGAATTGAAATCCCGAATAATTCTTTGCAATTTTTTAATTGGAATCCTGAAAAGTAAAATTTTTATTTAATTTCAAATGCATTTAGTTATAGTTATGTTAACTTACAAATACATTGGACATAAAAAAGACTTAATACTAGTAATTAGCTGAATAATATATATCAATGTTCGTATATTAACCTGCGGGCCACATTAAGATTTTCTAACAATTTCAGTATTATTATAATTATTATAATTATCATTAATTAAAATAGCTGAAGGCAGGTTGGTACCTGCAGGGCATCTCTGCCGGGTTCAGACACTATTATTGGTCCGACAGTCATTAGGCCGACAACCTACCTCTATCACTAACCTATAACCCAGGTGGTGCTGAATCACCAGCTGGTGCTGAAGCGCCAGCTGTATAGGGAACCATCCTGGCCTGGTGTTTCGTCCCTCGCTCACCAGGGAGTGAAACCTGGACTCTGTATGGCAGGGCTGTCCTCCTCCTCCCTGAGCCAGGCTTGCCACCCATGCATGGCCACATACCTGATGGTTGGATGAATATTGGAACCTCTCGGGGCACTTCTGTCAGGCCCACTTCAGCCAGCACCTAAGTACCAGCTGCAGGGGCTTCATCTGTGAGTCATCCTTCACTGATCTCTCATCCTTTAAACACCAGAACATCTCAGGATGGGTCAGCGGTCAGGGACGTTTCCCTGCCGCTCTCTGCAGCTGGATTTCGTTAGTCAGGGTTTTTTTTTTCTCTACATGGCATCTCGATTCAAGTCAACCCAGCTCCTGTCTCTTCCTTCGCAGCCAGAGCCAGAAACGTCCCCTTTCAGCTTCTTCCACAAGATCCTTTTAGGACCTCCTTGACCTTTGCTTGCCGGGAAGCCAATGTCCCGCAAGGAAGCGTTTGGTTGAGAGGCCAACTTCCACTGGATAGGCTGTTGCTCTCCAGCCTTTCTGTTGGCGTTCTGCCACTAAATCAGCAGCATACTGTGCCTTTTTACTCTCGTAACTAACAGGACTCGCTTCTTGGTTGTGGACCACAGGACGATGCCGGGCCGGGTCTCCGTGTGGTGATGGTGATTTCAATGGGTATAAGCGTAGCTTTTTCTCACTGTCTGCTCTCATTGACCCGTCTTTGCCTGGAGCCAGGACCCATGTTCTGACCGCTTTTGGGCAGTTTGTTCTTGGCTTGTCCTGCTGTTACAAACTGAACTACAAAACTAAACTACAAACTGAACCAGCTGCCTCTGTTGGAACAGAGACTATGCTGGACATCAGTAGCCTGGATCCAGCCCAAAGACCCCGCCTACTCTCTGAGTGGACTCTGTCTCTTCAAGAAAGCTTCAAGAAAGCTACAGTCTGATAATCAGGCTAGGACATCAGTATAGGCCACCATTTTCCAATATTTTCATATAATTTCAGTATTACTTTTTTCAGTATTTTATTTTTAAATTGATGATTTATGTTGATCAGGTATAGGTTTAATTTGTTAAATGACCCCTCAAGCCCCCTAGTCAAATCATTGTACACATGTACAATCAATGCAATATGCAGTCTCTCTTTTTAGAGTAGCTTTGTACTAAACTGTATCCTGTGGCATAGAAGCAACACGCTAAGCAGTTAACACATTTTTCTGAATCATTCCGTGGAGATGAAGTAAAATGTCTAACTGTATGGATAGCAGCAGCATGGGTGCATGCTCATATAGTAGCTCATATACCAGCACTCACGTTGTATCCAAGGTAGACATGTAACGATACACCCAACTCACGATACGTTGTATCCAAGGTAGGCATGTAACGATACACTCAACTCATGATACGATACGTATCACCATATGAGGTTCACGATACGATTTTTCACGATAGTTTCAACACAATTATTTTCCAGACAAATGACCGATTTTTTTTTTTTAATGATTTATCTTCCCCCAAGCTTTTTTCACAATTTTTATTGAGCTACATTGCAAAAGTAGCATTACTTTTCATGTCAAATTACTTAATTTCTGTGCAACAACTGTAAACATGCTCTCATGTTTAAACCTAGCTCGAGTTAACATTTCTTCTTTTCTTTGATGGCATCTTAGGATAGATGTAGACCTATTTGACAGTGCAGAAACATAATTGCCTTCCTTGATGTATTAATGAGCATCAATAACGACCATCACCTGTGTCACAGACACATACAGCTCCCCTCTGCAGGCCTCTACTACTGAAAGTGACTGCATGGAGTGTGTCTCATTTCTCTCCAAAAGCATGTGAATATGATGGAATATGATTGCAGCTCACATTTCATATCACACACTAGCCCCCCTAATATAATATCGATATATATCGATATACGATATATCGTTACATGCCTAATCCAAGGCCTCTGGGCCGAAACGTCCGCACTGATGTTTGCTGCTGGGGGAAACTGAATAAAACAAGAATCCTATTGGATACAACGTGAGTGCTGGTGTTCTTTTCTATAGACTGTATCTTCCATAACTATGTGCACCCGACCCGATACACTGTTACGTGGAATTATTCAACTGAGTGCTTGCTTCTTCTT
>NC_136798.1:8427581-8453155 GCF_951216825.1 Electrona antarctica | reverse complement strand
ATTGTGAGCTTTATATTTAAACTTTAACTTTAAACATAAATTGATTTTGTCATTTTCAACTATAACTCTCTCAACTATAAATCAACTATAAATCAACTATAAATCAACTATAAATCTCTCTCTCTCTCTCTCTCTCTCTCGCTCTCTCTCTCTCTCTCTCTCTCTCTCTCTCTCTCGCTCTCTCTCTCTGTCCCTCTCTGTTTGCCGCTGGGTAAAAGATATGCAGTGACAGAAGTTCAACCAGGGTGATTTAGTTAACTTAAAAGTAAATCTGATATATAATTTTCCCATTTACAGTCGATCTTTCACTGTCCTTGCTCGTGTTTGCCACCTCAACCTCTCTCTCTCTCTCTCTCTCTCTACATACAGTATATATAAATATATGTATATACTGTAAATGGACATGGAAGGATACGTCTCCAGCCGGAATCGAACCAGAAACGTTGCGATCATGTGGTCGACACACTATCCGTGTACTTAGCGGCATGCCTCAGCCAGGAGTACTGCCTCTCCACCCACATGAAAATTGCAAGCTTCAGACAAACTGTCTGACACAATGGTTTATCTTATTCTCCCGGGTAATTGAGTTGATAACGGCGTTAATTAGCAATCAAGGCAGGTCGGCATATAATTGTCTGATTTACCTGAAATAAAGTGAGCTTTCCTTTAGCCCTATTCACATGAGACTGATACGTGGGGAGCTTGGTTTTAATATGCATAGCTTAATCAAACAACAGTCCTGTCTGCCTTACAGTATGCATCTGTTCCATATAGCAACATGTCAGTCATTCCACCATATAAACAAACCATCTATAATGTATTAAATCCAGCTGCTCTATCCTCTACATACATACAGTACTGTTGGCAGGTGTTCAATCTCGCAAAGATATGAAGTCTCTATGGAATGAAGCTGAATATAAAATAGATACAATTCAATCTTTGCTGTGCTATAGTAATGTAATCACCTCAGGTGTTCTCCATGCTCCAGGAGGATGTTTCCAGAATCAATGCATTGAATAACACGGTGCTCATTGTAGCACCGACTGTATCTTCCCCATAATGCATTATTTGGCGCATTAATTAACAGCATGATAGTAGATGAGCTTCTTCTTTCCCACTGGAGATGATGTATCACCAACGTTTTATAAATGCAACTAAGCATTATGTTATACTTTAGCTATTAAAAAATAGCAGATCTACAAGCTCAGCGCGCCACCGATTGAAAAATCGTAAAAATGCGGCACAAATCTATGAATATAAATTATATTATTTCAGAGCGAACGTTTTTTTTATTTCGACGTCAGGCCTAAATGGGTTATTGCGGTATTATCAATACTTGCGTGCGCACACACACATACACACACACATGCACACGCGCACACACTGATTGACAGTCGATAACACTGCGTCCCCCGTGCTGTTTTTTGTTTACTCCAGGTGGTGTACAAGAACAACGACATCCGCCTGGAGCTGTCGCGCCTGGCCCGCATCGTGGACCCCAAGATGAAGCTGCAGGGCGACGTGGTCTTCAAGTGCGAGAACGTGCCCACGCTGGACCCCATCAACTTCGAGACCCCCGAGTCCTTCCTGGGCCTGCCCAAGTGGAACACCAAGCGCGTGGGCTCCATCTCCTTTGACTTCAGCACCTCGGAGCCCAACGGCCTCATCCTGTTCACCCACGGCAAGCCCCAGGACCGGCGGGACGCCAACAAGGGCACGCAGAAGAGCAACAAGGTGGACTTCTTTGCCGTGGAGCTGCTGGACGGAGGGCTGTACCTGCTGCTGGACATGGGCTCTGGCACCATCAAGGTCAAAGCCACCCAGGCCAAGGTCAGCGACGGCGCCTGGCACCACGTGGACATCCAGAGAGACGGCCGATCAGGTGAGGACCAGAGTTGAAATCTCATGGGTTTTAACCTTTTAAAATGGTAAATGGTGCATTTATATAGCGCCTTTATCCAAGGCGCTTTACATAGATTGTGCATCAATTCACCCATTCACACACACATTCATACACCGATGGCGGCAGAAACCATGCAAGGCACTAGCCAGCACATCGGGAGCAATTTGGGGTTCAGTGTCTTGCTCAAGGACACTTCGACACTAACTCTGGGGGAGCCCGGGTTCGAACTGGCAACCTTGCGGTTACCTTCCAGCCACTCTGCCCACTCTACCCCTGAGCCAACGTTTAACGTTGCTGTCAAGAAAAAAGGAAAAAAACATAGTACGTGTTTTTTTCCCCCCATAAATTAATTAAATGTGTCCGTGGGAAGCTTGTGGTTTTAATATGCCTAGCTTAATCAAACAACAATTTTGAATGAAAGTCTGCCTTCCTTACAGTTGTTACATAGCAACATGTCAACCATACAAGTAGAGAACATGGGCGGAAATAGCCAATCTAACAGTTAAGCTCACACTGCCTCACATTGTGATTGTGAGCTTGTAGATCTGCTATTTTTGCTATTTTTGCCATTTATCTAATCGATAGTGAAAGTGTTTTTGTGGGTTTTATAGGCTAAATATTTACCCAATAAAATGTATTTCCAAAACGTGAGGATATAAATAACATAATACACAAACTTAGATCCATTGGAACACAGGTAATTCTTTTCAGTTTTTTTTTTCTTCAGAACATTAATATTCTTTGCACATGAATGGTTTCCACCCAATAGCAATGATATGCTATATTATTTCCCCATGTTGTAGTGTTTATATTTACTTATCTGCTCAATTCCACGGCTATTCATGTTGTTGGCCTTTTAAAATGCATGTTTAGTTTTGTTTGTTCCGCTACTAAGGTTCAGCGCTGCCTGGCTCAAAGAGAGGTATTTAATATGCAAACGGTGAAACATAATTTTCCAGGAATAATGGTTTGCCCTCATTGACTTTCAGTAGGGTAATTAACATGAATCAAAATATTACCAAAACACTTATGCAGGTGATTATGGATTGCCTCAAAAGACTCCCAACTTACGATAAAAATAAATAAAGAGCCTGTGTTCCAAATTGAAATGGATACAATGTGCTTATTATTTAGTGACAAGCTCTTGTCAATAATTGCCATTGGTTCAATATTTATAAACCTCGTAGACAGATTGAACCACTTTCAATGTCACCATTTTTGCAGATTAAATTGCAGATATCTACAATTCAAGCTCACAACGCATCGTGACGTGAGCTTGTAGATTGCCTATTCTTTATTGTAACACTGTAGTACGGTAAAGTAGGGCATTCATTTACCGGAGGAGGAAAGAAAATCCCCATAAAATGTTGAACTAATATGGAGATTGATTGATTGAAATATTTATTAACAGTTTGCAGAATTACAGTACATTTCAAGCACAAACTCAATACAAAGGCTGTTAACTGTGAGTGGACGACCCGATTAAGCGGTACACTTGTTTCCAATAGGGTCCACCATGTTCAATTCATCAAAACATTTAGAGACGTACAAATAGACACTTCTATATAGACAAAGAACAGAACAGGAATTCATCATAATGGAGGTAAAAAGGGAGGGAGGTAAAAAGGGAGATACAACAAGGTTTCTCCCCTACAGCAACGCTCATAGGCCTTACAATTGCAGCTGCAGTGCAAAACTGCACAAACTCAAATATTCGAAATCACAGTGATTTCAGCCAATCGCTGTATCACAGCCGCCGCCGCGGCAGCGAGACGTTAGAACTTAATCCCAGCGGAGTAATCGCTGCGGTGATTTATTGCCAGGATAAAGGCTCACTTCTCTCCTGATAGCAACTGACTCCATTTCCCCTCAGTTTGCTCACGCCCGTGTGTCCTCTGACCCTCCAAACACGTGCAAAGCACACAGAAAAGTATTAGAAGAAGATTGCATTAGAGGGAAAGGTTAGGGAACTTCTGTTGCCTGGAGCAGTGAGCACAGCACAATCAACACATTAGGTAGGATTCACCAGAGAACTGCTGGTGTGTTGGTGTGTGTTACAAGCCTTGTGTTATATATCAGGTTGGAACAGCCAATTTAACCGTGTGTCAGACTTCGGTGCTTTGATTAATCACCGCCCTTGCCCGTGTTCGCGATAACTGGCTGAAAAGTGGGATATTCACAAGGAGGGGAGGCAATGAGACAGATATACGTACGTATATGGATGTATGGATATAAGGGCTGGTTAAGGAACGGAATAATCACACTTGTGTGTGTGGAGTGAAATGTTAATGGAAATTTCAAGTCTATGCCTGTGGTCGCCAAGCACCCGAGGAAATATGAGCTCACCTGAGACTCCATATTGAGTTTAATTGACCCTTCAAATAGAGAAGAATACCACACACTCAATGTGCTGCAGCTCCATTTAGAGTATTTTAATTACCAACATTTTGACAAGCTGCCGTTATCTGGGTATAAACACACAAACATCTGCATTGTTTTTTAAACACTTAAACACTCTCAGACGTACTAATAATAATAATAACTAGAAAAAGTGCCCTTCTGGGCACAGGTCTCCACCAGGAGGATAGGACTGTGTGAGATGTTTGGTAAAATGTTTAGGATTAATATAAACGTTTTTGAGGCATTTTGTTCCAAAAATGTTTTTTTCAAAAATGTTGGTGGCGCTATAACAGGCCAATGTGAAAAGGGTGGGATATATTCCTCAGCCTAGTAAGAAAATGTGTGAAAGATTTCACGTAAATTGCATGCTGCGTTCATGATTTGAGGCTTTTGTTCAAAACGGGGCAATCTTGCAAACTGTGAAAGCTAATTATAGCCAATTAGGATGGAATATGAAATATCGGACAGATCCGACTTGAGCACATGACCATAGAGATAGTGTGTAACGATTTTTGGACAGAATCTGGAGGAGTAATATAAAAAAATGTGTTTTACAAAAGTCGGCCTCCTGGTGGCGCTATAAAAGGCAGATGTGGAAAATGCAGGTCAACGGTTTGTCCTTGGCCTCTAGGGAGTGTGCATGCAACGTTTCACGCAGATCGGTGCAGTTTTAGGTAAAAAATGTGAAAAGCTGCCTCATGGTGGCGCTATAACAGGCCGTTCTGGAAAATGTGGGGCAGAGGTTCATCGTTGGCATCCAGGGAGTGTGTGTGCAAAGTTTGGCATCGACTGGGTTAACGGTGCCGGAGATTAGCTGGTAACAGACGGACGGAAGGACGGACACACACACACACACACACACGGACACACACACACACACACACACGGACGGAGTGCAAAACATACTCTCTCCCCATGCCTTCGGCCTGGTGGGACAATTATTATTATTATTATTATTATAATTGACCTGATCAGCTCTGTACTTGGACCGCTTTTTTTTCCTGTCTGACCAAATATCTTACCTTTTGTACTTGTTAAAGAGCATTAGTCCACATGGGTGTGGCTCTTCAAATCACATGTTCAGATCATGCGTGCACAGAGCAGGTGTGATCCATTCCCAGCTGCAGCAGCTAAACAAACACCATACGCTTTCAAGACAGAATACACAACAATATAACGCAAGACAAAGAAACTATAACAAACAAATATAAGAGAAAACAACATGTTTTACCTTTGTTCTCTGGACTGGTTAGACTTCCAAGCTCTGTTAGATCAACTACACAAGCCTCAACAAGTGGTAACTGTATTGGTCCCAGGTGTAACAACTCATTGGGACAGTCTTCCTTGTTCCTTTGGAACTCCTTGCCTACGGTTCTAAAACTAGAGACGGATGGTAACTGATGTTCTACAGAGGACTCAAATTATGGTTGAAATCAAATCAACTGTGCTCACATGTATAGTTTATGATTGGTTACCTGAGTGATTATGGTTACTAAAAAAATGATGTAAAATATTATTAGTATATATTCCTTTTTTTCTGTACTTGATTGGGTTTTTAAACTAAAGTGTTACTGTATTTCTAGCATTCGTGCTAACACATTGTAAGCAACGCATCTACGAATGTGATTGTGATGTCCATATATTTTTAAAATCACACCCGTGTGAAGTGAGGGGCGCTAATATATTAAAGTCTAACTCATGTTGATTAGGTGATGTAATGGTGATATAAAACAAACGGTGCAAACACAAACATTATACTTATGATGAATTCCTGTACTGTTCTTTGTCTATATAGAAGTGTCTATTTGTACGTCTCTAAATGTTTTGATGAATTGAACATGGTGGACCCTGTTGTAAAAAAGTGTAATGCTTAATTGGGTCGTCCACTCACAGTTAACAGCCTTTGTATTGAGTTTGTGCTTGAAATGTACTGTAATTCTGCAAACTGTTAATACAATTTTCAATCAATCAATCAATCATACGCCATTAACAATAAAGAGACAATATGACGTAATGAGGCACATTATGACATACATTTTCCCTTCAATGTCAATGTGTTTACAAAACAAACATTGAACTAAAGACAAACATTAAACCTGTGTATAGGAGGGTCTAGCGCCCCTCAAAAAGAACTCAAGCCATTATACCGTGTACATATAGCGTAATATCAGACTAATGCTGTTATACGTCAATCTTGTGGATATCAAATGGCAAATATTCCATCAGAAGAATGAGAGAAATGTGTACAGATCCTATAGGGTGAGTACATCAAGAGAAAAAATTAATCAAACTCAGCATTTAACCAGAGGGACATAAGGTTCCATAAATTATGGATTCTGAAAGGCTCTCATTAAGCAGGAGGAATATCCACCTCCTCTTCAATACCTACCGTACCAGTTTGTTATCACAACTGTCTGAAATGTGTGTTTTTAATTCTCAGTTATTCTAACATCAAATTTAGTTTGGACAGGCAATTAGATCATTAGATCAACAGCTTTAGTGTGACAAGAAATTATGCACTTAATAGGAACAGGTTTTAAATTACTCTTAGCAATGGCTGCAAGACAGGTTCTAATAAAAGTGTGAAACTGGGGGGAAATCCAAAAGCTAACTCACTCGGGTTTCTTATCTCAAATTAACTTTTGCAGGCAAGAGCAACTTTTTATATTGTATTGTTTTTTTCCTCAGAGGACAGTCGAAGTAACCTCTAGAAAGCCAACACCAATTCAACACTGCAATTCCTCTCACAAATAATGTATGAAACAGCTCTGATTGTATCAATAGCTTTGCAGGCTTTCTTTAGATTGCAGAGGAGGACACACCAGGCAAAATGTCTCAAATGACCGGAAAAGTAATTTTACTTTCCTTAGATAGTAGTTGAATGTCATGCATTCACATACCCCCATACACTATGAATGTATGGGGCAAAGTGTGAATCTCAGCAGCATCTTGACCGCTTTCCTCTCCACCAGGGATCATCTCGGTGAACAGCCGCCGGACGCCATTCACAGCAAGCGGGGAGAATGAGATCCTGGACCTGGAGGGGGACCTGTACCTCGGCGGTCTACCGGACAACCGGGCGGGCCTGGTGCGGCCCACCGAGCTGTGGACCGCCATGCTCAACTACGGCTACGTGGGCTGCATCCGGGACCTGTTCATCGACGGACGCAGCAAGGACATCCGGCTGATCGCCCAGTCTCAGAACGTCACCGGCATCCGGCCCACGTGCAGCAAGGTGTCGGGGAAGCAGTGTGACAGCAGCCCCTGCAAGAACCACGGAATGTGCAAAGAGGGATGGAACCGCTACATCTGTGACTGCACCGGCACCGGGTTCTGGTCCCACACCTGTGAAAGAGGTGAGCGCCCACCCCGCCCACAGTCTGCCCTCTCTCTCTCTCTCTCTGTCATTTCTGTTGCCTTGCAATGTTTGGTTTTCTCAAAGTCGATGAGTGTGAAACTGTATTGTTTATGTCAGCAGCAAACGTTGATTGATTTGTTGCCAGAGGACTTTTTCAGAGACTACCTGTGTTACGACGAGGAACACAGCTTTTATGCTGACAACTGTATTCGGGCCGGTCAAGGCGATTATGAGAATGTGCAGTGTTGCTGTTCGTGGATGCATTTGAGGTGGTTGGAGCAGAACACAGCTCGTGCGGTGAAGTCTTTTCTTTAGGGTAACTTAAATGAGGTGTTTATGAAGGTCGCCAAACAATCAGAGATGCTGCCATTATGTCAGGTCGTCCACACTGAGAAATAGTATCACAGTCAATAAATCAGGCTTGCAACCGTAGCTTCTCCCACATGCAGGAAAGTGTGACTTGGGACTATTCCTGTGTAACATTTACGGAAGCTTTGCTGAAACATTTAATAGGATTTTTGCTTTTCTGGCAAGTGGGGTTAGGGAAAAAGGGATGTGTTTTTTTCCCCCTCCGGAAGATCTTGCTGTTGGTGAAATTGAACTTGTCTCCAGATGAAATGGGCTCCTCTTGTCTGGCTTTAAGAGCTTGGCCGCATTACGTTTTTAGGAGATGAAGGAGATAGGAAGACTGAGCTATGTGGGAGAGGATGCTATCAGACTATTGTTCTGCTAGATTATCCACACACACCCATTTAAAAAAAATAATATTTTACAAAAGATGTTTGAGGTTCAGAAGAAGCCTTTAACCAATTTTGGGCGGGAACCCCTTTTGGTGTTTTAAACATTATGTTATAATTTAGCTATTGAAAAATAGCAGATCTACAAGCTTGCGCGCTACGAGCTTGTAGGTCTGCTATTTTTGAAAAATCGTGAAAATGTGGCACAAATCTTTCTTTCAGAGCCAACGTTTTTAACTCAAATCTTTGCTTCTGGGGGGTTCCTGAAATAACATATTTTCAGATGGGGGGTCGGTGGCCAATTTGGGGTCCTTGACATGAAATATTGAGCACCACTGATACAGAAACATGAGGTATTTCAGAAAACTGTCAGGATTTAGAAGACATTTTTTTAATTTCGACGTCAGGCCTAAATGGGTTAAATACTTTTTTAAGGAACCCGATGTATAAAGAAAGAAAACCCACTTTGTGGAGGAATAATTACTTTTTTGGTACCACCTGCAGGTGCCTGGGTGAGCATGCACAGAGCCCGGGACATAATAATGAAGTGTTAATGAAAAGGGAAAGCCTCAGGACAGCATTCACAGTCAGGAGCACAGCCACATTGGATAGAGCACTAGGACAGCATTCACAGTCAGGAGCACAGCCACATTGGATAGAGCACTAGGACAGCATTCACAGTCAGGAGCACAGCCACATTGGATAGAGCACTAGGACAGCATTCACAGTCAGGAGCACAGCCACATTGGATAGAGCACTAGGACAGCATTCACAGTCAGGAGCACAGCCACATTGGATAGAGCATTTACAGCATTCACAGTCAGGAGCACAGCCACATTGGATAGAGCACTAGGACAGCATTCACAGTCAGGAGCACAGCCACATTGGATAGAGCACTAGGACAGCATTCACAGTCAGGAGCACAGCCACTTTGTATAGAGCATTTACAGCATTCACAGTCAGGAGCACAGCCACATTGGATAGAGCACTAGGACAGCATTCACAGTCAGGAGCACAGCCACATTGGATAGAGCACTAGGACAGCATTCACAGTCAGGAGCACAGCCACATTGGACAGAGCACTAGGACAGCATTCACAGTCAGGAGCACAGCCACATTGGATAGAGCACTAGGACAGCATTCACAGTCAGGAGCACAGCCACATTGGATGGAGCACTAGGACAGCATTCACAGTCAGGAGCACAGCCACATTGGACAGAGCACTAGGACAGCATTCACAGTCAGGAGCACAGCCACATTGGATAGAGCACTAGGACAGCATTCACAGTCAGGAGCACAGCCACATTGGACAGAGCACTAGGACAGCATTCACAGTCAGGAGCACAGCCACATTGGACAGAGCACTAGGACAGCATTCACAGTCAGGAGCACAGCCACATTGGATAGAGCACTAGAAACATTCACAGTCAGGAGCACAGCCACATTGGATGGAGCACTAGGACAGCATTCACAGTCAGGAGCACAGCCACATTGGACAGAGCACTAGGACAGCATTCACAGTCAGGAGCACAGCCACATTGGATAGAGGACTCCAAACAGTCAGGAGCACAGCCACATTGGATAGAGAACTCCCAACAGAAAGTCCTTCTGTTATGTAGACAATCATTTTAGAGGGGCATTCAGGGACACGCGCATGCACACGCACACGCTCTGTCCTGGGATTTTTATGTGGGTATAGGTGTTTTTAGATATTTTAGTATTTCCAAGTGTTCCAGTGGGCTCACCTACTTCCTGGACTACATGTTGTCTCCGTAAAACAGCACCCCCCCCCCCCCCCCCCCCCCCCCCCCCCGCTATCCACAAGGAGGAGCAGTGCACCAAAGCATTATGGGAATTGTAATCCAGGAAGGAAGTGAGCCCAGTGTCCATGACATCATGGACACTTGGAAATACTAAAATATATCTAAAAATACATATTACCCACATAAAAACCCCAGGAAAGTGTTTCTTGTCTCCCAAACATCATTAACTCTTTGCCAGATTCAAGGGATTTCAATGTAGTAGATAGGGTTCTCTATGGCAGAATGGCGTTTTTGAATGATTTATTGAAAATTCTCTGTTGTGAATGTGCGACAACGAAAGACCTTCTGAGAAAGCTTGACTTGTCTGCTTCCAGGAAAAAAATTAACTGAGTTGATAAAATGTTTAGTTTTTGTGTTGGAAGCCATTTAAAAGAGCCTGCATTTACACTGGGTAGTGTTTCTAGGACAACAAAAAAAGTTATGCCCGGTTGAAGTTTTTTCCAAATAATTTTTTTTCTGCTGGGCGTACATACCCATGTAATATCTCATTTTAAAGGGTGAGTTGTCTAGTTCAATCTGGTTGCAAAATGGGTGAAGTGTCCCTTTAAGCACAAATAAACTAGAGCACACTGGAACCTACGTTACGGATGGGAGTTCGTACCCTCTAGCATCAAAGGACAAGTGTCATATGGTTACGAATCCCAAGCCTTTCGTTCTTGAGCGTGCATGATTAAATTAAAATGGGGCATCGAGAGACATTATGAGGAAAAACTGCACCGTTTTCACGATTAAAGAATAAACAAGAGTTCCCCTTGACATCGGACATAATACATGCTTAGTTTTTTTTCCTGATGGGACTCGAGGCCGTCCGTTTGAGTTAACATCGTCTCGCTGCTTGACTATAGTCAAGCGCATGTCTATTTCTGTAGCACTCCCAGACTGCAGTGTCTGTACACCGTCTATAAACGGGGGGCCGTAATGCGGCTATCGCCTGATTTAGCTTGGCAGTACTGGCTGTGCACCAAAAAAGAATTAAAATAACAATGCAGAAATACTCCATTGCAAGTAAATGTCCTGAGTTCCAGATGTACTTGAATAAAAGTACAAAAGTATTGGCATCAAAATGTAGGCCTACTTAAAGTACCAAAAGTAAACGTACTCATTGTGCAGAATGTCTCATTTCAAGTAGATCAGCTATTTTCAAATGGCCGAAATGTAAAGTGGTTAATGTAATGTTTTGTAATAGTAATCAAAATCTACAAAGTAACTGGTAACTAAAGTTTCCAAATAAATGTTGTGGAGTAAAAGTACAATATTTGCCTCTGAGATGTAGTGGAGTAGAAGTAAAAGTACTTGGAAAATATTCACGTAAAGTACAAATACCTCAAAATTGTACTTAAGTAAATGTAATTAGTTACTTTACACCACTGGGTGTAAGAAGAGCCTCCACCTCCACCGGAATAAAGGGAACACATGTATTTTCACATTACCGCTCTCCACTCCCTCAGTCCAGCCATCAATCAATCCTTCTGTCTGCCTGTCCATCTGTCTGTCCATGCATCAGTCCATCCATCTACCGTCTATCTGCCCGTCCGTCTGTCCGTCCGTCAAGCCATCCCTCCCTCTCCTCCCTATCACACATCTGTCTCTGAATAGCCGCCTATACGGATCGTTGAGCGAGCGACGCGTGTCCCACACAGCAGGGTGGAAACACACGATACGAAATTCCCGAGTTTAACTCGAGAGCATAAACATGAATCTACTCTCTCAGTTTTAAAAGTAACACTCGGTTCTTTACTGTGTGACAACTGGGACATGATGGCCTTTTGGGGCCAGAACAATTCGGTCAGCTTTTATGAGGTGACATGTTTTTACTTTGCACAGTAAGTCTGAGGAGGCTGTACAAAGTGCTGACAGTGACCATTATTGCCATGATATACCATATTGTACGCGGCGTCGGTTTTATGGTCCAGGTGGTGCCGGGACTCTAGAAGGCCCGGTTTCGCTGCCAGCTTGTTGTTTGTGTGGACTGATGTTGGAGAGCATCAGACGAATTAAACGCCACAGTTGGAGTTGTCGAAATGAAATTGCCTTCAGAGGTTGACACAGACCTGAATGTTGTTGGGATTAGACAAAATCCAATGTTTCTGTTCTGTTTCTGAAGGTGCATTGATGGAGCTACATGCAAAATAATAATACTGAGCACATTTCTATTGTGAGATGTCAACATCACAGTTTTAAGTGTGTGTGTGTGTGTGTGTGTGTGTGTGTGTGTGTGTGTGTGTGTGTGTGTGTGTGTGTGTGTGTGTGTGTGTGTGTGTGTGTGTGTGTGTGTGTGTGTGTGTGTGTGTGTGTGTGTGTGTGTGTGTGTGTGTGTGTGTGTGTGTGTGTGTGTGTGTGTGTGTGAAGCAGCAACATTTCGGTCGGTCAGACCTTCATCGGGATGAACTATTTTAGGTTTTTGGGAAATTCTTATAATCTTTTATAATGAAATTTCGGCCATGATGTTCGCAATATAGGGACACCGGGTTGAAAGTGGTTAAGGCGGTGTGTGCGTGCGTGTGTGAGCATGTGTATGCGCGCGCGTGCATGCGTATGTGAGCACATGTACGTGTGTTTGTGTGTGCTCAGTTCTGCTCTCAATGACTGCTGCACTTCACTTAACCACACCCTTCTTCTTGTTCTGCAATGAAATAATGCAGGTCTTTTAGCCGACTGACTGAAGGCAATGGTCGAAACAGGAAAATGTAAAAATGTCAACGTGCATCTGGAGCCAGAGTGTGCAGTTTCTCCGTCTTTTGTATTGGTAGAGAATAATTACCCATGTTTGTAGTTGAGATTGATTAGCAATGTAGTGGCTGTAGTTGACGCTCATGTGCTTTAGCCCATTTTGGGCGGGAACCCCTTTTGGTGTTAGCATTATGCTATGCTTTAGCTATTGAAAAATAGCAGATCTACAAGCTCATAGCGCGCCACCGAGTGGCGCGCTACGAGCTTGTAGGTCTGCTATTTTTGAAAAATCGAAGAACGACTGACACAGAAACATAGCTTTTTCAGAAAACTGTCAGGATGTAGAAGACATTTTTAGAATCTGATCTCAGGTCAGAATGGGTTAGGGCGCGTCAGGGAGTGTATCAGCGAACCTCTGACATGTATTGACACCCAGCGCTCCGTATTGATCTGAAACACACTATACGGTATACAAAGGAGAAGGCTGTTAGGATGATGAGGGAGGGGAGGGGAGGGGGGGGGGGGGGGGAGGGGAGAGGAGAGGAGAGGAGAGGAGAGGAGAGGAGAGGAGAGGAGAGGAGAGGGGAGGGGAGGGGAGGGGAGGGGAGGGGAGAGGAGAGGAGAGGAGAGGGGAGAGGAGAGGGACGGGGAGGGGAGGGAGGGGAGAGGAGAGGAGGGGAGGGGAGGGGAGAGGGGAGGGGAGAGGAGAGGAGGGGGGAGGAGAGGAGAGGAGAGGAGAGGGTGAGAGGAGGGGAGGGGAGGGAGGGGAGGGGAGAGGAGAGGGGAGGGGAGAGGAGAGGAGGGGGGAGGAGAGGAGAGGAGAGGAGAGGAGAGGAGAGGAGAGGAGAGGAGAGGAGAGGAGAGGAGAGGAGAGGAGAGGAGAGGAGGGGAGGGGAGGGGAGGGGTGAGGTGAGGGGAGGAGAGGGGGAGGGAGGGGAGGGGAGGCTGTTCACCAGATGATGGAGATCAATGCTCTCACAGGGAGAGAGTCTCTGGTAATATGAGGTTAGATTTCTGAAAGCATTGTTGGAGATGTTTTCTGTTTTTTTTTCTGCTGACTCCATTGTATTGCCGATACATGCTTTTGTCAGTCCTTGTTAATATAATGATCTGTTGCTCATTATGTTAGCATTTCCTGGCAGATAGTGGAGAAACTGATGATTATGTTTGTAAAACAAAAAACAAAAACATGAATTTCTTTCTTTTTTGGTAGATCCAAGTGGACCAGTGCTTTGACTGCCATTGTAATTCTAACAGTACTTTTTAACAGCGGGCGAACAACAGCAACTCTGGGCGATAAAGATCTCCTAGTGGGCGTTCCTGCTGTCATTTTGTAATGTATGTAATGTAAACATATCACCGTTATGCGTGGAGGGTAAACAAAGCAACACACACATTTGATTGGCTATCGCCGGATGATGTCGTCCAAAGATATATAATCTTTGGAATATTTTAGAATATTTCCATGCCCACATTTCGACTATCGCCAGTATAGTTGCCGGGTCCCATAGACAAATAACGCACTTCCGGAAAATACGCCAGGCTGTCGCCAGCTGTTAAAATGTACTGTTAGAGCACCAGACTCTCACTATAGCTAACATGGGGGGAAATTATTCACGAGTTCATATTTTTTAGCCTGAGTTTGGCACTAGAGGTAATGATGGCACGGGGTCACTCATATTTCCAGGAGGATGAATGTAGCTTCATGCCGCGGCCAAATTCATCTGCTTCTTTGTATTACTGTATTCTGGCTGCCAGTAACCAGGCTGGGCTGACAGTGTGCCAACGGCAAATTTCCATTTTATGTTAAAATTTAATGGACAGTAAAGTATTCTCTATCTTTATCTTTATGCATGCACTCAACAGATTTCATGGCCGTCTGCCCACAGATTTTAGGGTTGACTTGACGTCTTTTGGCCTAAGGGTGGCACTAGACTGAAAGGACACAGGGTCATCACAATCAAAAGGCGTCCATCCTCCAGGGAGTATGAAGGTCCACAGGAAATTCCATGGCAATAGAGCCAGCCAGCCAGCTGTTGTTTTTTTCTTTCTTTACGATATATTGTTTGTGAACAATGGCTTGGCTAGACAGGCCAACATTGCCATCCTAATGGCCAGTGGAGCTAAGGCGGAGGTGGTCATGGCATGTACAGCAGCTGTCAGTCTAGTGAAAGGGAGTATGTCCGGGTCCCACAGCGAGGGGAAATGGCTTTTACCGCTGATGTCTGCTTAGGCGGCTAATGAGTGAGTGAGGGGGAGCTGTTAGGTTCCCAGACGGCCTCTCTTCCCCCTCAGCCACGGCAACCCCTGTCAAACTCATATAACTCTGAGAGTGTACAAATGTAACCATGAATACATTTGTACACTAGACATAGCATTGGTCCGATGAGGGGTGCGTTAAGACGACCGGATTAAGGTTGGTGAGGGGTGCGTTAAAACGACCGGATTAAGGTTGGTGAGGGGTGCGTTAAAACGACTGGATTAAGGTTGGTGAGGGGTGCGTTAAAACGACTGGATTAAGGTTGGTGAGGGGTGCGTTAACACGACCAGATTAAAGTTGGTGAGGGGTGCGTTAAGGGTTGGGAGAGGGTTAAGGTTAGGTTTAGGTGTGCTGCCCCGTGGGAGGTTAGGGTGAGGGTTTGACATATCGGACCAATGGTATGTCTAAGGCACCATCAGGGAACCCATAACGGGGACAGAGTGGCATTCCGACGCACCGCCATTCCGACTACGTGCACATGTGCATAAGAAAATCTATACCCCAGTTTCACATCTATAACCCAGTTGATGACAAACCTGTGTTGAATAATATCTCCAGACTCGGCAGTATAGGCGTAAACGATTACAAATATGATGTCAATCGTTATACATTACAGTACGTTCTTTGTACTGTATAGAAAATGAAGGACGACGTAGCCAAGTTCCTGTCTTCCAGCGGTCGTAAAAAGCTGACATTTGGTTGTCGTCCCCAGTGTAACAAGATGCAGCACGACACATCTTTCTCTGACTGATTTCAGATCAAACAGCATGCTTGGGGGACACTAACAGACAACAACATCCCTGTCAGATCTCCGTTCTCCGCGTCGTATCTGTGTCAGGCTCAGATCTGTCGGGATGTTGTCTGGCTGTTAGGTCTGCCTGTCTGCCTCTATCCGTACTTCGTGGCGCCCAAGACAAATAGCAGACTATAGTGCTGCACAATTAATAAAGATCTAGATTCAGACACCACCTACACAATCACATGTCTAAATTTGAGCAAGAATCTTGCAGCACTAGTTGGCTGTCCAATTAATTTCATTTACTCTTTTGTTTTTGCTACAAGAGAGAGACTTTATGAGACGTTTAAGTCAGGTACTTTCATGTTGTCTGTTTTGTAATCGCAGTAGTTGGCTCCAGGTGCCACATTTTGAGTGTAGTAATGTTCAGCAACTACAGACTAAAGACAATAAATATGTTCATGGAAAAAATGAGAATTGTTCAAGGTTGTACTTTATTGTTACATCTTGTGTACAGGTACAAAACTTATTTTTGTTGGGCTTCCTTCAGACAATGCAGCAGCATAGATAACATCAAACAGCACAGCAAGCACAGCGAAACAAAGGGATAGAATAAAGGTGGTTGCACACTGGACGCGTTTTTCGGAAAACCAACGGAAAAACTAAAAATCCGAAAATGCGTCCGGTGTGCAGGGACCTTAAGAGTGCAAGAAAGAGCAAACAACAAGTAAAACAAGGAGTAACATAACATGTACATGTGCGTGTTTTCCCTGTAGTAGCAACGTAATGTAAAGCTTATGTTCCATATATACAGCAACAACAAAAAAAAGAATCGTGATCTCAATTCTTGTGGAGGAAAATCGAGATTCACATTTGAGCAAGAATCGTGCAGCACTATAGCAGACCTACAAGCTCACATGGCATCACATCTATCACACTATAGCAGATCTACAAGCTCACATGGCATCACATCTATAACACTATAGCAGACCTACAAGCTCACATGGCATCACATCTATCACACTATAGCAGATCTACAAGCTCACATGGCATCACATCTATCACACTATAGCAGATCTACAAGCTCACATGGCATCACATCTATCACACTATAGCAGATCTACAAGCTCACATGGCATCACATCTATCACACTATAGCAGATCTACAAGCTCACATGGCATCACATCTATAACACTATAGCAGACCTACAAGCTCACATGGCATCACATCTATCACACTATAGCAGATCTACAAGCTCACATGGCATCACATCTATCACACTATAGCAGATCTACAAGCTCACATGGCATCACATCTATCACACTATAGCAGATCTACAAGCTCACATGGCATCACATCTATCACACTATAGCAGATCTACAAGCTCACATGGCATCACATCTATAACACTATAGCAGATCTACAAGCTCACATGGCATCACATCTATAACACTATAGCAGATCTACAAGCTCACATGGCATCACGTCCGTGCTGCGTTGTTGTGAGCTTATACTGTAGGTCTGTGATTTCCGGAACGCGACGCCATCATGCGATGGAGCATAAATTAGCCGTCCGTCTGTCTCTGTCTCTACCTCCTACCGGTTGCCATGTCTGCTTTTAACCCAGCCGGCAGGCCATGCCAGCATTTTTGATCAGAGGTCTGCTGTGGTATCACACAGACAGCTGTAGTGTCAGCGTGGGTGTCAGCGTGGGAGCCAGTCAGGTTGTTATAGGTGTGCCAAGTGTGTGTGTGTGTCTGTGTGTGTGTGTGTGTGTGTGTGTGTGTGTGTGTGTGTGTGTGTGTGTGTGTGTGTGTGTGTGTGTGTGTGTGTGTGTGTGTGTGTGTGTGTGTGTGTGTGTGTGTGTGTGTGTGTGTGTGTGTGTGTGTGTGTGTGTGCGTGCGTGCGTGCGTGCGTGCGTGCGTGCGTGCGTGCGTGCGTGCGTGCGTGCGTGCGTGCGTGCGTGCGTGCGTGCGTGCGTGCGTGCGTGCGTGCGTGCGTGCGTGCGTGCGTGCGTGCGTGCGTGCGTGCGTGCGCGCGCGCGTGCGTCCGTGTCCGCGTGTACAGTATATACATACAGTACGGTGTGAAAAGACACAGATGGATATTCACACCCGCTACTATGTGTGCAAAATGTGCACGTGACATTTCCATGAATGTGTATTTTGTATAGGTGTGTGGGTGTGTGCGTGTGCGCACGCCGTGCGTGCGTGTGCGCGCGATAGCTAGTCAGAGTCGGAGTCGGTGCCAGTGTTTTCATGCAGACGAGTGATACCGGGGTGCTGGCCCGGTCAGTCCCCTGTCGACTGGGGCTTTGACCCGGAGCATAGCCCTGCCAAACGTCCTAGCCTGTGATCTGCATTCAGAATGGGCCAGCTTGGCTGTGCACGGGCCCCAGTAGACAGCCATGGAGGAGACACATGCAGCGTGGCTGTGCACGGGCCCCAGTAGACAGCCATGGAGGAGACACATGCAGCTTGGCTGTGCACGGGCCCCAGTAGACAGCCATGGAGGAGACACATGCAGCTTAGCTGTGCACGGGCCCCTGTAGACAGCCATGGAGGAGACACATGCAGCGTGGCTGTGCACGGGCCCCAGTAGACAGCCATGGAGGAGACACTGCATGCAGCTTGGCTGTGCACGGGCCCCAGTAGACAGCCATGGAGGAGACACATGCAGCTTGGCTGTGCACGGGCCCCAGTAGACAGCCATGGAGGAGACACATGCAGCGTGGCTGTGCACGGGCCCCAGTAGACAGCCATGGAGGAGACACATGCAGCGTGGCTGTGCACGGGCCCCAGTAGACAGCCATGGAGGAGACACATGCAGCTTGGCTGTGCACGGGCCCCAGTAGACAGCCATGGAGGAGACACTGCATGCAGCTTGGCTGTGCACGGGCCCCAGTAGACAGCCATGGAGGAGACACATGCAGCGTGGCTGTGCACGGGCCCCAGTCTTAGAGTATATATGAATAGAGACGGCACCCGAGTTCTCCTCCCATCCACTTGCATTAAGTTGCTCAAAAGCGCATGAGGCGATTTCACTGTGCATTCTGGGTAGGAACAGAGTGCATTCTGGGATGGATTGGGCCCAAACACATGAACGCGCTGCCGCTGACTATCATTGCAGGCATTCAGCGTTCACATGTCATCGTGAACGTGCACAATGATAGTCAACGGACCAGCGCGTTCATGTGTTTGGGCCCACGCTGCAATATCAAATTCGGCCACTATGTCCATTTCGCCTCAGGGTTTCATCCGGGTGCCGTCTCTATTCATATATACTCTAAGGCCCCAGTAGACAGCCATGGAGGAGCCACATGCAGGGAAAGGAGATGCCATGCTTATTAAAGATGTGCATGGCTGGCCAAAATAATTTCTTGCATCACCACCACCTTCTGGCGGTAGTAACGCCTTATCTACAAATAAGACAATACTGTAAGTTAGTCAAATAAATTTAATCTATACATTATTTATGTAATCATTTTCATTTATTTTAATTTTATTTGCAACCCGGTCTCACCCCAACACCATGAAATAACACGGATTGGCAATTCCTTACATACACTACTGGAAACCCCCCAAATCCTTACATATTACACTGAAATCCTCCCCCATTAACTTTGGCGTGCGTGTGTGCGTGCGTGCGTGCGTGCGTACTGCGTACGTGCGTGTGTGCGTGTGTCCTTCACATATCTCAAGAACCATCCAACCAATCACCTTCACATAGTGTGTTGCTGCTCGCCTCTAGCGAGTGCAGTCAGCGTTGAGTGGGAAGGAAGTCTGTCAGAGCAGAGGTTATCTAGAGAGGACGGGCAGCACGTTTACATGCAAAGGCAATGTAAGCAAGTAAGTAGCCTTTGGAATCAACTGTTTCCGAGCCATGTGGCCCATAGGTCAGGAGCCTTTCTCCAGTTTCCTTGGCGTGACTCATGTGAGGCACCATATCTTGCAGAGACTTATCCAACCCTTAAAGGCAGAGTACCAAGCAGGGCGTTGCATTGCGTACCTTTTTATAGTCTTTGGTATGTTATTGAACCCCGACCTCAGGGCAGACACATATTTTAATTAAATATATACCAGTATAATTTTTTTATGATTTGCTTTAATTTCAGTATTGTTTAACCATAAACCGGGTGGTTTTCACCAGGACAATTATATTTTTGTCATTATGTTTCATAATGTTGCTGGGTTGGACTTTCAGTATTTTCATGATGCTCAGTGACATCATACAGTATAAGGCTTTTTGAGGGGCGCTAGCCCCTCCTATATACAGGTTTAATGTTTGTGTTTAGTTCAATGTTTGTTTTGTAAACGCCATTGACAATAAAGGGAAAATGTACGTCATAATGTGCCTCATTACGTCATATTGTCTCTTTATTGTTAATGGCGTTTAATGTTTGTGTTGGCACCGTTCACCATTACATCACCTAATCAACATGAGTTAGACTCTAATATATTAGCGCCCCTCACTTCACACGGGTGTGATTTTTTTTCTACAGGCAGGTTCGGGTTTATTTCACCCGGGTTTAGTGATAGAGTGATAGAGAAAAATCCCATACACCCACAATGGGCTTTATTTATACCTTTAATCATAAATAAAACATGTTAAGAGAGCACATTTTTGTTAACATATATGCAGGTTTAGTGTGATGTGAAAATATGTCGGTTTAGTTCTGCTCCAGAACCAGTGCTAGAAAACTGAATCGGAGCTTAATCTTTTCTCTGTAACAGTCCACAGACAGATAAACCGAAAGGAGAGAATCTCATTACTTTGCCGAGACGATAATGTTTCAAGGTACACGTTCTCCTCTCTCATCTTTGTGAGCCAAAGCCAGAGGCTTCATTTTCATTTTTTTTTAAAAATTCTATCATTCCATTACATGCGGGGGTTATCCAAATGTTATTAGCCCCCACCGGAGAACAGCAAATCAAGCATGGCATAGATTATTCAGTTCGTCAACTCTCGCTGTCCGACTCCTCAGAAGCGGGACTGCAGAGACCAGGGTATTTGATGTCCTCCCCCAACTGTCTGCCAGAGGGATGGAGACCGGCATCGCCGACAGGCTGTCTTCTCTAGGCCAGCTTCCCGTCCAGACAGATGTCCAGTCAGTCGCTTTGTCTTTGCGTTTGCACACTAATGAAAGAAGCACAGGGGCAGCTTTCTCCAGGATCGATGCTCTCGCTCTCTTTGTGACTGATTTGTTTTAAAGTTGGAGTTTGGTGTGCGTGTGTGCGTGCGTGTATGTGTGTGTGTTTGTGTGTGCGCGCATGCTTTTTGAGGGGTGGGCACGGTGTGTTGCTGACAAGCGGCTCACAGAGTGCTGTGGTGCTGATAAAGTAGACCAGTTAATCAGGTAAATAGGCCCTGTAATGAAGTGTGTTTGTCTGACACTGTGCCAGGCCAGCGCCAAGTGATCCCACAGAGACTCTCCTCTTTCTGCTTCTCCTCCAAGTGTACACACACACACACACACACACACACACACACACACACTGCCGCGGTACGGCAACGGAAACGCACAGCACACAGTCATATACACAGTCTCTCACAGACACACTCAAATACACAGGAGACAGATTGGATTGTGTCTAATGCATATTGCATTCTCCCTGACAAGTTGCCACCGCCCACATAAGTGCCTGTGTTTCCCCGACGCGTCTTGGCGGAGAGGAGAAGAGGAATGATGGCTCCGGGCCTGCATGGTGCTGCTGATGGCTGAGCCCTGGATATGTCCTCCCAAAGATCCCTGCTTTTCACCACGCTTGCCTCTATAGTCTATACTAACACACCTCATCGTTCCCTCCGGCGGAAAGGACATGCTGCTGACAGCTTTGAGAGATGAGCAGGAGTTTCCTAAAAGCTCTCGGTGCACCGGCTGCTCGCTACTGTAAGCTATGGCGTTTAAGCCATTTTGACCTGAGATCAGATTCTAAAAATGTCTTCTACATCCTGACAGTTTTCTGAAAAAGCTGTTTCTATGTCAGTCGTTCTTCGATTTTTCAAAAATAGCAGACCTACAAGCTCGTAGCGCGCCACTCGGTGGCGCGCTATGAGCTTGTAGATCTGCTATTTTTCAATAGCTAAAGCATAACATAATGCTAACACCAACAGGGGTTCCCGCCCAAAATGGGTTAAGCAAAAACAGCCCAGTGCCTCAAATAGTTATAGCAGCAGTTATACGGGATCTGCCCACTTCCTCCCGTGCTGCTGCTGCTGTAGAAGCACTGCTGCCTGCTACGGTGGAAGAGATGGTGCTATTGTAGGCGTTTGGGTTTACGTGGCTGCGGTTTTGCTAATGCGTCTCTGCAGGTGTGGTGTGAATCATGCATGCAGCATTAACCCATTTTAGGCGGGAACCCCCTTTTGGTGTTAGCATTATGTTATGCTTTAGCTATTGAAAAATAGCAGATCTACAAGCTCGTAGCGCGCCACCGAGTGGCGCGCTACGAGCTTGTAGGTCTGCTATTTTTGAAAAATCAAAGAACAACTGACATAGAAACATAGCTTTTTCAGAAAACTGTCAGGATGTAGAAGACATTTGAATCTGATCTCAGGTCAAAATGGGTTAAGCTGCAGTAAAGGAAGTGACCTGAAGCGGCGGGGTGTCTAATGATGACACGGTTCACACAGTAGGTTCCATCATTAGCAAAACATTCAGGTCCACGGTACGGTATGCCTCCGTCTGTCTGTCTGTCTGTCTGTCTGACATGACCCATTTCTTTGCTGCTTTCATTCATGCGGCTTTTCTCTCTCTTCCGTTTGCTTCTCCCACACCGACGCGCAATTATGTGCTTTTAGCTCCTTGCTTCTTTCATTATGACAATTAGCAGGTTACCTGACCGTGGCCTTTTACAGGCTAAACACAGTCTAATGAACGCACCGCAGTGTTTACTGTATGTATTTACTGCCTGTGTGTATGATACAAACGCGTTGTTTGAGTGCAGATAAGAAAATGGGTTTCGAGGTGATTGTTTGATTTTGATAGTCTGATGTTGGTTTGGAGATAAAATGTTAAATTGGTGAAGGCTTCAAGAAATGTGTCTTAGCTTCTTTGAAAGACTGTGCCGTAAGGATAGTAATGCGGTGGAATAAAATTCAGCAGCACCCTGCAGACGGTGGATACGGATATGGACAGTCATCCTTATTGGAATGTGGTACATCGAACCCACAAAAACCCAACTGATGCTAGACGGAATGGTCTTTCATTCTGAAAAATGCACAACGCAAGGAGTCAAAGGCCAGCAAACAAAAGTTTTCTCAATTGTTTTTCATAGTATTAGGTGTCCTTAAGTTCCTCCTTAAGTTTACCAAAGTTTGACCATGCGAAAGATCCGATTTTCAAGATGGCAAGACGCCAGTTCCTTAAAAGACCATTACTCCTTCATTATTCACGGCTATCACAATCTACACGCCGGGTTTCAGTAGACTGGTTCCTTGCGAACCTAGACAGACACGTGACATTTCTACTCTATTTATAGTAGAGTCGATTGCTTTACAAGTAAGCCTGACTGAGTGGTCCCCCGTCTCTCTTCACCAGCAGACTGAGCCCTGCGTATACCCACCTATTACCGTCCCGTACGCACAGAGCCCATTCATACTGAGAGTATACCCACCTATTACCGTAGCGTACGCACAGAGCCCATTCACACTGAGAGTTCTCCAGACTGAGCCTGTGTATACCCACCTATTACCGTAGCGTACGCACAGAGCCCCCGTATACCCACCTATTACCGTAGCGTACGCACAGAGCCCCCGTATACCCACCTATTACCGTAGCGTACGCACAGAGCCCATTCATACTGAGAGTCCTCCAGACAAGCTCAATGATTCTCATACCACTGACTAGATCTCTGTCAGGGTTGGTCTCCTAGACCGCCACCTCAGCTAAAAAGAATTTGGTTTGTATTGATTACATTGCAGAGTGTTGATGTCACGCGGTCTAAATGCCTTTTTAACCACATCAAGGAAGAACAGAATGTTGGACACCAACTCCCTGACTCCCTGACTGATCAGGTCCTGTGCTAGTGTTTGTTACAATTTACCTCCAAAGTGATTCTGGTTTTGAAACTCAATTCAAGCTTATTTGGAGATTGGTTTGTGTCCGTCTGTCTGTGTCCCATTTATGCCCATACAGTATAGAGCGTCGCAGTCCCGCCCCCTCGAGAGACCCGGAAAATAAATCCCCGTTCATTTTCCTCATAGACTTTTCAGAAAATATTTATTTAAAGACGTTTACGCCGCGGACAAAGCCAACGCTTGTCGTGACAAATCATGACAACATACAATTTTTTTCGGGCTGAACAAATAATTAGAAAGAAGAAGAAAAGGGCAAAAACACTTTTTTTGTTGTTTTTCTTCTTTGTAATTATTTGTATACTACCGGTATGTGACATCAGTACCCGTTATCGGAGTACACGGAGGCCAGTCTATGACGTCAGTCATCTGGGATGCTAGTGGTCAGTTTGTTCCCATGGGGGCGAGAATAAAGTATGAAAGTTGTATAATGCATGTGTATGGTGCCACTCTTTTGTTGTGATTAAACATACGTAGGAGTGCACGACAGACACTGTGTGTGTGTGTGTGTGTGTGTGTGTGTGTGTGTGTGTGTGTGTGTGTGTGTGTGTGTGTGTGTGTGTGTGTGTGTGTGTGTGTGTGTGTGTGTGTGTGTGTGTGTGTGTGTGTGTGTGTGCATAGATTCAGCTACAACCCAACTATATAATGCGGCACGCTCTTCATACATTTCACTTTCACTTCACCAGGCATTCAGGCATTCTCTCGTTCTGTCTCGTCACGTCACACTCATAGGGCCATGACCTGTGATTTGTCTGCTGTTTGAGGGGACAGACATCTCCAAGGTCTTCTGTTTCTGATTTAGCATGCGGAACAAAATAACATCACACTTCACGTCTGATAACCTCACACCTGTTCCTCCCACTTCTTTCTCTCTTGGCATTTGGAGAATGTTATTTATTATCTGTGAGTGAGACAGAGTGAGCTGTACACACTGTATTCTTTCAGATTGCAGTTTCCAGTGCTATCATAAGGTTTCTCTATACAGACCAGACAAGGACAAGTAGAGAATGACGGGTGACAGAATTGGTGATTGAACTGTGTGTGTGTGTGTGTGTGTGTGTGTGTGTGTGTGTGTGTGTGTGTATGTGTATGTGTATGTGTATGTGTATGTGTATGTGTATGTGTATGTGTATGTGTATGTGTATGTGTGTGTGTGTGTGTGTGTGTGTGTGTGTGTGTGTGTGACTGAGAGTGAGCGATCAAGAGAGAGCAAAAGTTCAGGGAGGGTTCAGATCGTAATTTCATAGCCAAACACTGCAAAAAGACACTGTTTTGAAATGAAAATCCCACCGGGGCCACCGCTTGTCTGTCAATGCTGAACTTCCTGCACACATGGTTCCTTATTTCCCGCTGGGCCTTGTTTTGTTTCTGTTTGTTTTTTTTGGGCCTTTGGTTTGTTTCTCAAACAGAAACAAGCATGGAAGAGTGTCGCCAGAACCCACACTTTGATTCAGCAACGTTAACCATGGTTTAACCTTGCCTAATGTGTGTCTCAGTATTATATGTCGGATTGCCTACAGTATGTCTCTGGTTGATATGTTTGATGCATACGTCTTGGGTTGATAATCTGAGGCTGGATGGGCTCAGGGGTAGAGTGGCCGGTAGAACAG
>NC_136798.1:8340081-8422581 GCF_951216825.1 Electrona antarctica | reverse complement strand
TAAATGCGGCGGTGGCTCAGGGGTACAGTGGCTAGATGGTAACCGCAAGGTTGCCAGTTCGAACCCGGGCTCCCCCAGAGTTGGTGTCGAAGTGTCCTTGAGCAAGACACTGAACCCCTAATTGCTCCTGATGTGCTGGTTGGTGCCTTGCATGGTTTCCTCCGCCATCGGTGTGTGAATGGGTGAATGTAATGCACAATCTCTGTAAAGCGCCTTGGATAAAGGCGCTATATAAATGCACCATTTACCATTGATAGCGTTTCTTATTAAATAATGTTACCAGAGCTTGAACTCCATATCTAGAGTAATTTCTTCATTTCCGTACATACAGTACAGTCTATGATGTCATCGTAGTATAATACTATATAGTACGACTGTACAGCTAAACTATATAGTACAGTACATATCGGCACATCGTTTTTCAATTCCTTGGCAAATGTTATCCTGAGTAAGTCTTACAGGCCACCAATGTATACTGTAGGCTCTAGAGAGTTTGCTTATGAAAAAGCCCATTTGGTGTAGATGTGGCTGCAGTGTTTTTCTGTGTGAGATTCCAGTGCTATGGAAGTACTGCGCGCGTCTAGCAGAGTGAGGATTACTGTGGATAATGTCCGCATGCAGCCAAGAGCCTCTTCTGTCGAGTGGAGCTATTTCCTCCTGCCTGAATGTGTACACAGGACACACACAAACAGTACGCACGCACGCACGCACGCACGCACGCACGCACGCACGCACGCACGCACGCACGCACGCACGCACGCACGCACGCACGCACGCACGCACGCACGCACGCACGCACGCGCGCACGCACAAGTGCACACTGAAAATGAAACGTGCATGCTCTTGCAGATTCATTGTTCTGAACTCCCCCCAGCTTCTAGCCTTGCACACACAATCATGTTTATGCATACTTACACGCACGCACGCACACACAATCAAGTTCATGCATACTTACACGCACACACACACACGCATGCACGCATGCACACACGAACGCACGTATGCACGCACACACACACACTGCTCACCGGTGCACACAACTAAGTTAAAATCAGGCAGAACTATAACCCCTGCAGTTAATCTTCTAAATCCCTAAAATGGAAAATGGTCCTCACAATGTCTGTTTCTTACATTGTGCTGTACTTCTGGGGACATTTGGCCCCCACAAGTATATTAATATACACACACACGCACGCGCACGCACGCACGCGGGCCTGAGCATGGCTGGGTGTGCTATATTCACAAGAAAATACTACATTGACAAGCAAGGCTCTTGTATTTTATTATTTATTGAAACAAAGACGTGTCATTCTGTCAGCGAGAGAACGGACTGAATAATTCTACACCACTACTGTCAAAGAAAACAAACATGACGAGAAATGAAGCACAAGAGTACATTGAACTGGAAGTGTGTGTGTGTGTGTGTGTGTGTGTGCGTGCGTGCTGAATGTTTTCCAAGCTCTACAGACTTAATAGCTTTCCTACTTCGACATCTTCTCCTTCAGTTTGACTGCTAATTATGTAAAGTGGCACTGACTGGAAAACGTGCGCGCGCACGTTCACAATTCACATACAGTACAAGTAGAGGCTTAATTGCCATCCGAAATGAGTACCCCCATTTCTCATATCTCTGTTATACTCTGAAATACCAAATTATGCACTTACGCATACTGTAGCGGCACACCATATCTGATGTGTGTGCGTGCGTTGTGTCTTTGATTGGGCCTCGGTGATTGCGTATATATATATATATATATATAGCTCATTTTTGGTGCGGAGAAAGGAGTAGACTAACTCATGCATACATTGGACACGTGAAGTGTGATCACCTGCTGTGTCGTGCGGTGGGCCGGGGCCTCGTTATTGCTCACTGATGAATAGCTCAATCATCACAGCAGCTCTCCAGGAGGCGTGATGTTCGCTTCCCCTGCAGCGACACGATACGACAACGTGAAGAATGTCGCCGTCGCTGTCAGGCAGAAACCTCGTATCTCCATTTTTGCCGTAAAGCGGTGTTGTATGACAAAGTAGCAGAAATTAACGTTGCATGGCGATGTGGTGTGAGCTTGTAGATCGGCTATTTGAGTGTTTTTATTTTAATTTTATTTTAGATATATATATATTTTTTGGTGAAAGTGAGGTTTTATAAATATTGAACAAATGAAAACTATTAACAAGCTTCTGGCTAAATAATACCTACATTGGTTTATGTTTTTCCATTTCCTGACGGTTTAGTACATGCACGGTTTCCACCTGACACCTGCACACGGTGCCGACACGCTGTTTGCATCAGCTTGTCCTCACAGTCCTTCAGTTCTGGAAAGTGCTTTCAGGAATGGTGATCAAGCTTCACAGGCTCTGACAGCTTTGCACTGAGAATATCTGAGTATGTCTGCAGTATACAGAGGCATAAGTGCACACACAGTAGGGTACACCTGTACACCACCACCAAACCGTCTCACACTGTAGGGTACACCACCACCAAACCGTCTCACACACTGTAGGGTACACCACCACCAAACCGTCTCACACACTGTAGGGTACACCACCACCAAACCGTCTCACACTGTAGGGTACACCACCACCAAACCGTCTCACACTGTAGGGTACACCACCACCAAACCGTCTCACACACTGTAGGGTACACCACCACCAAACCGTCTCACACTGTAGGGTACACCACCACCAAACCGTCTCACACACTGTAGGGTACACCACCACCAAACCGTCTCACACACTGTAGGGTACACCACCACCAAACCGTCTCACACACTGTAGGGTACACCACCACCAAACCGTCTACACACTGTAGGGTACACCACCACCAAACCGTCTCACACTGTAGGGTACACCACCACCAAACCGTCTACACACACTGTAGGGTACACCACCACCAAACCGTCTCACACTGTAGGGTACACCACCACCAAACCGTCTACACACACTGTAGGGTACACCACCACCAAACCGTCTCACACTGTAGGGTACACCACCACCAAACCGTCTCACACTGTAGGTTACACCACCACCAAACCGTCTCACACTGTAGGGTACACCACCACCAAACCGTCTACACACACTGTAGGGTACACCACCACCAAACCGTCTACACACACTGTAGGGTACACCACCACCAAACCGTCTCACACTGTAGGGTACACCACCACCAAACCGTCTACACACACTGTAGGGTACACCACCACCAAACCGTCTCACACTGTAGGGTACACCACCACCAAACCGTCTCACACTGTAGGTTACACCACCACCAAACCGTCTCACACTGTAGGGTACACCACCACCAAACCGTCTACACACACTGTAGGGTACACCACCACCAAACCGTCTCACACTGTAGGGTACACCACCACCAAACCGTCTCACACTGTAGGGTACACCACCACCAAACCTTATGCACACACTGTGGGGTACACCACCACCAAACCTTATGCACACACTGTGGGGTACACCACCACCAAACCGTCTCACACTGTAGGGTACACCACCACCAAACCTTATGCACACACTGTAGGGTACACCACCACCAAACCTTATGCACACACTGTGGGGTACACCACCACCAAACCGTCTCACACTGTAGGGTACACCACCACCAAACCTTATGCACACACTGTGGGGTACACCACCACCAAACCGTCTCACACTGTAGGGTACACCACCACCAAACCGTCTCACACACTGTAGGGTACACCACCACCAAACTGTCTCACACTGTAGGGTACACCACCACCAAACCGTCTCACACTGTAGGGTACACCACCACCAAACCGTCTCACACTGTAGGGTACACCACCACCAAACCGTCTCACACACTGTAGGGTACACCACCACCAAACCGTCTCACACCCTGTAGGGTACACCACCACCAAACCGTCTCACACTGTAGGGTACACCACCACCAAACCTTATGCCCACACTGTAGGGTACACCACCACCAAACCGTCTCACACACTGTAGGGTACACCACCACCAAACCGTCTCGCTGGATTCGCCGGCCAGACTTCTGGTTCTGTTTTCCCCGGAGACGGATTGATGTGGTGATGTGGTGGCAAAATGCTAAATACCTCGAGTGACTTAAAAGGGAAAATCGAGCGTAAAACTGATTTGCAATTTTGCATGGGCCATTTGGATGCTTTCGAAACTGTTTAATTGAGATGTGTGTATGTGAGAGGGTCCCCCCCCCCCCCCCCCCCCCCCCCCCCCCCCAAAAAAAGAGAAAATCAACGGTAAAACTGATTAGCTTGTGCCATTTGCATGGTTTGAAACCATCAAGATTTGTGACTTTGTGTATGTGAGTGAGTTTCACCCAAAAAAGAGAGGAAAAATAAGTTCTTAATGACTCAGTGACAGGTTCAGCAATTATTTCAGTGGTTCTCAAGATTTTACATGTCAAGGACCCAAAATATATGTACTATTTGGCCCCGGATCCCCATTTAAAAATATTTAGTGTAATGGACCCTCGTACAAGATTTGTGTAAGTATGTACTGTAGTCTGTAACTGTAAGTATGAGTAGTATGTACAGTATATTCTGTAGGGTTAACCCATTTTGGGCGGGAACCCCTTTTGGTGTTAGCATTATGTTATGCTTTAGCTATTGAAAAATAGCAGATCTACAAGCTCATAGCGCGCTACGAGCTTGTAGGTCTGCTATTTTTGAAAAATCGAAGAACGACTGTCATTTTCAAACAGACATTTTTAGAATTTGATCTCAGATCAAAATGGGTTAAAGTGGTTTAACTGATTTTGATGCTTTATTACTCATCTTGCTACTAGTGACCCCCTGGAACCCCCGTTAAAGACCCTTGGGGGTCCCTGGACCCCTCTTTGAGAACTGCTGCCTGTATTGGAACATTATTTATTGATATACTGGAGTGTTGAACTATATGCAATGATCCCGACCTGTCAAGATAATTTATAACAATTTGAGGAGGATACAGCTATTAAGCAGGATACATATTTCATCCCACTAGCTAGTTGAGGTCAGTGTACGCCAACGGCTATATGCGTGCAATTTCTCTGTGTATACGTCAAACTGCATATGCACATCTTGTTAGTATGTGCAACTGACTGACTGCACCGTAGAATGTTCATGAATTATTTCATATGTTGCACATGCACATCATACAGTAGGCTATAGGCTACACCATGCTGTATTATTAATATTATTAACATGGCTCAAACTGTTTTAATAGCTAGTAGGTTGTCCTTGGCTCAAAGTGATACATGGCCTGCCTGGCCTGGCTATATGTACATAAAGATACATGAAGCACATGCCAGGAGACAGGAAAGTCATTTTTGACTTTTTTGTCTATTGGTTCTTTTCTACAACAAAGGGTAACTCAGAACTTATAACCTGAACATTTCCATATCCCGTGAAGATCTGTGATGATGATTTTTTTAATTTGTTTCCATTATAACCAGAACATTGTAAAAAATTAAATAAATAAATAAAAAAACAGCCAAAAATAGCCGATCTACAGTAGGCAGGTTTTTTTTTTCAACGTATTATTTGTCATTGCCGGGGTAGACAATACATTTTATACATGAAGCTTCATATACTGTAGCATCATTCAGTTCTCAGTACAACATTGTCTCCCCAAGGAGACAGCAGCAACATTGAAAGTAACACATTTGAAAAATAATAAAAATCATAAATAATACTAACAATAATAATAAAGTGAAGAAATGTAAACAGACATGAAAGAGAAAAAATAATAATAATAAAAATAAAGAAAAGGAAAGAGAGGAGGGGGGGTTCCATCAATAGAAATACATCTTTGTAATGTTAAATCTCGATGCGTGCGAAGGGCGTCCATTTCTTAATAAATTGCTCATTTTGTAGCCTCACCAAATAAGTAATTTCTTCCATGTCTCTAATTTCTTTTACTTTATTCAACCATTGTTCGTGGGTTGGAGGGTGTTTTCCTAGCCAATTTATTGTGATAGTCTTTTTGGCCGCTGTTAACAATATCTGGAGGAGGTACACCTTTTTCCTACCTTCAAACCCAGTCGGTACCACTCCTAGAATAGCTGTCTTGAAATCTTGTGGTATCTGAGTGTCAAACACTCTGTTAATGTCATTAAAAACATTATTCCAGAATTGCTGTAATTTAGGACACTAAAAGATATGCGTATGGTTACCGATCTGTTCACCACATTCCCGCCAGCACTCAGTTGTAGGAGTAGTGCCTGCTCTACCAGTCAACAATGGAGTCTTTCCAATTTTCCATTGATATTCTCTCCAAGAGTTAGAGTTTGTTACTTTATGCACTTCAGTGCAGGCGTCTAGCCATTCTTCTTGTGAAATCTCTTGCTGTATTTCTCCCTCCCACTTGGCTTTTATATAAAGAGAATTATTGTGAACCATTTCTAGCAGAGTTTGATATAAGATGGAAATTAGTTTGGTGAATGAACCATGCTTTTGTATGTCCATAAAAAGAGATTCCAAACTCGAAGGGGTTCGAATTTTGTCCCAGTCATCATGTCTTTGTAAATAGTGTCTTAGTTGGAGGTATCTATACAAATCAGTTCTGGGCAGATTAAACTCGTTTCTGAGTTGTTCAAATGCCTTTCACTTGGAGGAAAATAACTGGTGGACAAACCTCAGGCGTAGCAAACTCCACCCTGGAACCCAGCATCTAGCCTTGAAGGCACAAAACCTCCCATGCACCCAATTGAAGACAGGCCTGATGATAGTTGAGGCAGTTTAAATTCTTTCTGGACTTCCTTCCATATTTTAATTGTGAACCTAGACCAAACTCCCATAGCATCTCCATTTATTTTATTCCCTGAGAAGGGAAGGACTGCTAGTTGTGACTGTGTGCATAGAGTTTTCTCAATTTTTAACCACCTGGTTGATTCATCATTTTCTATCCACGTAGTTCGAGGTCTGAGTTGGGCTGCCCAGAAATAGTATTTTAAATTAGGAAGAGCTAGTCCACCAGCGGTCTTGGCCAATTGTAATGTTTTGAGACGGATCCTGGGTCGTTTGCCCTGCCAGATGAATCGTGAAATTAATTTAGTAAGTTAAATGTGGCGGTATGTACTGGGATCGGTAGCATTTGGAATGGGTATAGCAGTAGGCAGGTTTTAATGCCTGCCACCATCGCAGAGGTTGTGGGTTAGAATTCACTGTGGTGCATCCGGCTTATACATACGAACACAATTGGCCCATGTTCGGGGGAGGGAAGCTGGGCGGGGAGGGGGCTCACTGTAGGTACTCCTATGGACTGTGGCGGCACCTGTTAGCAGGGAGTGTTGGGCGGGAGGAGTAGGGCAGAAGCTCTACGTCCTCCCAGTGGGGGCTCCTCACTAGTAGGTGAGTCAGTAGGATACAACAGCATGCAGTGACAGAGGCTTGCAGATCTGCTATTTTCAAACAATTCTGAACGTATAAGTGCTTAGTTCTGAGTTCCAATAACTCGGTGTTAGTGCCTCCACCTGAGCAGGGCCCAAATTTGGTTCCTGAGAACCTTCTGACAGTCGTAGCTCGTGGAGGACCCATGAAAGGCATGGCATTCTTGTAGTGGAAAGTACTGCAAATAAAATACCCCACTGAGCATTTTTTTGTCTGATATAGACGTCTAATATTCGTCTAAAAATGTGATTAGACGTTGATTAGCGGTTGTTTAAACGTCTATATATAGACGTTTAAACAACAGCTAATCAACGTCTAATCTAAGAATAGACGTCTAAAAAAACTTTCATTTTTAGCCGTTTTTTATCGCATTTTTAGACGCACGTCTAATATCCGTCTATTGCTCAGTGGGACATACAGTATGCAATGTACTGCATTCACTGTATGAACTGTACTTATACAGTTCATATTCTGTATATCAACACGTTTTTGATGTTTTGACGCAGACGTTTCGGATGAGCCTTTCGCAGCGTGTTTTTGACATCTCTTCACAACATCGAAATGTGCCGTATATGTTTTCATTGTTTCATTGTTACAGCATATTGTCTTATCTGAATAAGAAAGAATCACACCCATGTGAACTGAGTGGTGCAACTCCCCCCCCCTCCCCCCCCCCTCTCTCTCTCTCTCTCTCTCTGTCTCTCATTAGCAGGCAGCAGTGCAGCACTATCTCTCTCTCTCTGTTTCTGGCACAACAGCGCCACTTGTGGTAGTCATTGGTACTCGTGCTCATAGTGACATAGTTAGGTAGATAGGTGAACACACGGACACGGACATTGCTGTTCGTTGGAGTGGTTGCACCACTCAAAAAGTACCCGAAGGACACATGAATTGTGAGTGCTGGGATTCTTCTGTTTTGTTGAACTCACTGAGTTGCACTGACATCCTTTCAAGTTAGTTAGTTCGTGTCGAAGAAGTAGTACATCCACATATGTTAGCGTGGGACGTCCTCGTGATCGATGCCCGTGTGTTGGTTCCCAGAGCACCAGTTTGCTGGCTGGCAGTTCTTGATGCCTTTGGCAGTGTCCTGCTAGTCTCATTCTCCTGGCTGCTATTTTCTGGCTCACCCTTGGTATTCCCTCATACAGAGTCTTGTTAGTAACATGTACAGTCTTGCTGATGTTAAGTACTGCACGCAGCATTCTGGTGTAGCACCCATCAAGGGACTTCTGCAGGGTTGGCTTCAGGGTCCAGCATTCACTGCCGTATAGGAGAACAGACTCCACTGTTGCGTAGAAGAAGCTGAGTTTGATTTGAATATTGTAATTTCAAGGTATCTCAACAACTCCACAGTTTTTGTGTTTAAATGCACTATAGAATGACTTGTTGATCATGGTTTTCCTCACTGGCTTGTGACTGTATATACTGTGTGTGCGTGTGCGTGTGCGTGTGCGTGTGTGTGTGTGTGTGTGTGTGTGTGTGTGTGTGTGTGTGTGTGTGTGTGTGCGCGCGTATACAGTATATTAACCTTGGAACACAGATCTAAGTAAAATATACATGAACCATTGGGGATCTCATTTATCCATTCTACAATGTTGGACCTGTAGAGATTTCATACGGCAATTAATTATTAAATACACAATGATGAAAGAAGCACCGTTTTGTGACTCCACTGCAGATTATTGCTTTCCATGTTTCTGCTTTCAGAGCCTGATGCAAGCTGAAGTCAAACTCTGACTGTAATGTCATCAGTGTCAGGGTGTTCATTTGTAACTCAGAAAGTACACATGTAAACAAAATGGATCCATTATGGTTTTATTTGTACACTCTGTAAAATGAACACTGACTGATTTCAGCTCGGCTAGAGTCCAGCTTTTTACAGCATATATATATAGCTCTGAAAGAGGCGAGGCGTCGATGACGGACCAGCCCCAAACTTTGTGTACGCGCGCTGCCAGTAGGCTGTAGTTAGAAGTACCTCAATGTTTACACTCATTTATCTATTTCAACCTTTTAAAATTCTTAACTTAATAATGAAAGTCAGGGGGAGCAGTGTTTTTGGCAGCAAATTTTGATTTTAGTTTTAGTCATAGTCTTTTGAATAGTTTTCATTTAGTTTTAGTCACATTTTAGTCACCTGGAATGTGTTAGTGTTAGTCTAGTTTTAGTCGACTAAATGCCATGAGATTTTAGTCGACTAAATCTACAGTTGATTTAGTCGACTAAAATGTATTTTGGTGGGCATTGATGCCGTCGTAAGGACTGTTTTTACACTTGGTTGCATGCTGAAAATAGCAGATCTACAAGCTCACAACGCGTCGCGCTGCGACGCGTTGTGAGCTTGTAGATCGGCTATTTTCAGCATGCAACCAAGTGTAAAATGACTTATACTGGATCTCTTGTCCACTAGTCCCTTCCTAACATTTTAGTCTAGTTTTTATTTGTTGACGAAATTGTCAGTATATTTAGTCTTAGTTTTAGTCATCATAGCACAGTTTTCATTTAGTTTCAATTTAGTTTTCTTCAGTGGAAAAAGGTAGTCGACGAACATTTTTCGTCTTAGTTTTAGTCGACGAAAACAACACTGGGGGGGAGGGGGGGGGGCTCTGATCACGCTGAACAAAATGTGTCGTACATCGTGGATGGCGGATGTCACAGATGACTGATGTCGCAGGGTGGCCACACGTGAAGTCTGAGATCCACCTCGGAGCATGCTGGCTCTGTGTGGATTCCCAGAGATCATAATGTGCTCTAGTATTTTTTTAAACCTGGAATGTGTCCTTATTTTGCCTGCATGCGTTTAGTTGAACTGAGCTGAACTCAACTGCAGTGCCACACGCTCAGGTCTACTATTTTATTCGTCCAGTGTGAGCCCATGCAAGACCTGGCCCAGCCCACAAATCAATACATGCCTCTGTCAGTTAGGAGAGCTGTCTCTAGTGTGTGTGTGTGTGTCTGTGTGTCTGTGTGTCTATGTTAAGTATGTTTGGGAGGGAGAGTGCCTTGTGATTTAAACCTTAGAACAACTGGTTACTGTGTCCAAACATTTAATCGGTTGTTCCGAGCATGGATCTTACAACAGGATTATTTGGGGCACTGACAGGACTGTTTTAACAGTGTTGCTACTTTAACTTAAGTAAAAACAAACAAACAAACACAAAAACCTGAGTACTTCATCCACCACTGATTAATAAACCCTCTGAGTTAAATTAACACTCAGGGTTTGATTGATTGATTGAAATATTTATTAACAGTTTGCAGAATTACAGTACATTTCAAGCACAAACTCAATACAAAGGCTGTTAACTTTGAGTGGACGACCCAATTAAGCATTACACTTGTTTACAAGAGGGTCCACCATGTCCAATTCATCAAAACATTTAGAGACGTACAAATAGATACTTCTATATAGACAAAGAACAGAACAGGAATTCATCATAATGGAGGTAAAAAGGGAAAAGAAACCTATACAGTGAGGGAAAAAGGGGGGGATAATAAGGGTGTGAATTTATCAAATGCACTGGACAAGAGCTACAGTATTTTATGTCCAATGTAGCCTGGCCCAGCCAGCGTGCTTTCTGGTCTAGAGGTGTGGGCGCGTGTGGAGCAAGCACTGGAAAATATTGATTCACTGATCACACGCCCCTGCGCCCCCTCCACCCCTGCCCCCCTCCGCCCCTCCCCTCCCTGGTAAAAACCAGTGGAGAAAACTGACGTGACCATTATTTTAAGCAACGCCCCTCTGCACTGTAGTTCACTCCCACTGCTAGACCAGGAAATGTAGCTCGTTCTCCCAGGCTTTCATACCGAGACTCTGTCCAATGTAAAGTATGTGATTCAAGTCTACATTGACAAGCATGGCATTTTAGCAGCAGTAAGCTTCTCCATACAAGCTATGCTTTAGTAAGTATTAATTATGCATGTCAGTGCATCTTGACATTATTGTACATGAACGCCTTACGTTGCAGGCTGCAATAAGCTATACTCACAGGGTGAATATTTTCCTTCCCGTCGAGAAATGACAGATTACCGCGTTGCAGCTTTTCGTGCTTGGACATACAGACCCAGGGACGACAGACATTTTGAGCGGTTAGGCACCGCTCAAAAATATCTTAACTGTTTGGAAAAAATATATATATAATAACAAAAATGTTCTCTTCTGGGGGTCCCTGGCACAAATCATTTTAAGATGGGGGTCCGTGGCCAAATACATATGAGATTGGTGGTCCTTTGCACGAATACCTTTGAGAAGCACTGTACACAACACCTGGCATCATACATTATGCTGGTACATTATGCTCACGCATAAAAAAACTTGAACTTTGAAACCATGTCACAATAATGTGTTAACCATCAAATTCTAAACGCCTCAATCTAGAACAATGGTTCCCAAAGTGAGGTCCGGGGACCCCTAGTGGTCCTTGAGAGAGTTCCAGGTGGTCCCCACTCCCAGCTAAATGATAATTAGGAACCAAATGGACCCTTATGGGTCTGTAACTCAGAGTGTACAAATGGAACCAAATGGACCCATTTGTACACTCCCTGAGTTAAATTAACTTTGATTTTACAATATAAAAAATCGTGAAAGTCTTCTGGGCTTCCTTGGCATATATTTTCTAATGGTGGTCCGCGGGGTAATGAGTGTCAATTTGGGGGTCCTTGACATGAAAAGGTTTGGGAACCACTGCTGTAGAACACGTGTCGTCAGTGTGCAGTGGGTAAAACGTGACATTGTGCCAGCATGTAATTGTGAAGGTCTGGTTTTGTGGGGCGAAATCTCTCGGCCCACAGCCTCCTCCTATAGCCACTGCACGCTGCTGCATTTCTGAGGCCGCAGGGCTAATTCTTCCTTTAAAAGCTGAGGTGTCAAAACAGGTATTTCACGGCTGGGTGGACTTTTTAATCCATCTCTCTCTCCCTCCCCAAGAGCCTTCCAGTCTGCTGACAGTCTCTCTGTCTCTCTCTCTGTCTCTCTCTCTCTCTCTCTCTCTCTCTCTCTCTCTCTCTCTCTCTCTCTCTCTTCCATTCTCACTCTCACTCTCACACTCTGACTCTGACTCTGACTCTCTCACTCTCACTCAATCTCTCTCTGTCTCTCTCTCTCTCTCTCTTCCATTCTCACTCTCACTCTCACCCTCAGACTCTGACTAACTCACTCTCACTCAATCTGTCTCTGTCTCTGTCTCTGTCTCTGTCTCTGTCTCTGTCTCTGTCTCTGTCTCTGTCTCTGTCTCTGTCTCTCTCTCTCTCTCTCTCTCTCTCTCTCTCTCTCTTCCATTCTCACTCTCACTCTCAGACTCTGACTCTGACTCTGACTCTGACTCTAACTCACTCTCACTCAATCTGTCTCTGTCTCTGTCTCTGTCTCTGTCTCTGTCTCTGTCTCTGTCTCTGTCTCTGTCTCTGTCTCTGTCTCTGTCTCTGTCTCTGTCTCTGTCTCTCTCTCTCTCTCTCTCTCTCTCTCTCTCTCTCTCTCTCTCTCAGTATACAATGGCTAGTGTTAAGCTATTTCCAATGTTTATGTGGTTGTTTTGGTTTGGTGATTTGGTTTTATTTCCAGGGGTTTCAGGTGACTCAATAAACCACACCAACCCTACAGTGTCTCTATTCTGGGCCATGTCATAATAAGAGGACATTTTGCGTGGTGTGTTGTGAGCCTGTAGATGGACTGCGTGGTGTGTTGTGAAGCCTGTAGATGGACTGCGTGGTGTGTTGTGAGCCTGTAGATGGACTGCGTGGTGTGTTGTGAGCCTGTAGATGGACTATCTTCGGCGGAGAGATTTGGTGTAGACGGGAAAATGCAGGGAACCAAAATATTGGCCCCTGCGGGACCCCGGTCAGCTGTAGAGGGTTTAAGTACTGTAGTTAAAGGTGAAAGGTCGCACGCACGCACCCACGCACCCATATATATTTTCCCCCTCGAGTCTTCTATCCCCTGGCTGTATCTCTCTTGTCATGTCTTTGAATGTTAAAAATGGAACAGACTCAGTACAGAATATTCCAAACATCACCATCTCTCCATTACAGAGTTGAACAATGAGCTAAGGGCCTCTGTGTATGGGCTATGAATACGTGTGGATGTGTTATTGTGTTGTGAATGGTTTAGTTATGCTAGGCCACGCTAACGTCACTTTTGAGTGATCCAAATGCGTGTCTCTGTGTGCATGCAGGCTACCATACTCAATATATATCTCAATCAACAGCCTTCATAAACAAAGATTTCGGTGCACTTAAAGTTAAAAACGAAAATGAGGCAGGCAAAATTGGCACATACTGTAGACAGCGTCTGGAGGATGCGTTTAATGCCAATAATCACAAAAAGGCTGCATGGGATACTATGAATTATATGACGGGAATGTCAACCCCAACTAAACCTATTGTGGCCGATAATGAACTTGACTTTGCTAATGACGTGTCGTAAATACCTTTTTCGCCAGTATTCGAATCATTGGACAATTCCTCAAAGTGCACTGAAATACTGAAGGCTGTAACACCTGCCCCCTCTGACAGAATTACCATCACTGAAGAGGATGTAAGGAAAGTGTTTCAGTGTACTAACTCAAGGAAAGCTAATGGGCCGGACGAGTGCAGTGCTTTTCTCCTCAAAAATGTGCATCCGAGTTGGCTCCAGTGTGGCAACCAATATTCCAAACCTCTGTAGACACACACACAATTCCCCTGTCTTGGAAAACCTCACACATAAAACCATTACCCAAAATCCAATGTCCAAAAGAACATAATTATTATAGACCCATAGCTCAGCCTCTCACTTCAGTGATTATGAAATCACTTGAAAGAATACTGTTACAACATTCTTGTTAGTAGCCTCGGAAACTCATGTTGTTTTATTTCCAGTTTTCCAGTGTTAGTATAACCAAAGAAAAATTCGACCCCTGTCAGTTTGCTTATAAAAAGGGTTGCGGTACAGAGGATGCGGTTGTCACACTGGTCCACTTAATCACAAAACACCTAGATAAGTCAAATAAGAAACACGCTGTTCTATTCTATTCTTAGGCTTTTCTTCAGCTTTCAATACAATACAGTCTGATATACTAGTGTCAAAAATGGTACAGTTGGAACTGAATCCATACTTAATTCACTATGCTTCTTTTCTTACTAACAGAGTACAGAGGGTGAAAGTGAACACTCAGGGGTGTTCCCCAGGGGTGTGTAAGCTCAGCTTTACTTTTCACCCTTTATACTGACAGCTGTCATACTGAGGAATGTCTGTCTGAATGTCGCACTGACACACCAGACCAATACATTCTAAAATACTCAGATGATACAGTTTTGATTTCTCTCCTAGATAGTTCCAGTGATCATGGACTGCACCAACACAGAGTAAATAACGTGGTTGAATGGAGTGATAATAAGTTCAACACTCATCATTAAAGGTATATTCAGTGATTTGACTTAATCTAAATATCACTTATTTTTTCTTTTTTTCTGCATAATCCTCCCTACTATAGTGTGCGCTGACCATATAAGGAGTTCCTCCCTGTCCCCAGTGAGCCCCTGGGGTCAAAAAACCCTAGTTTCAGTTTTGGTGGCGGGTGGCAAAGCCTTCATCCAATCAGGATGAGAGAGGCCTTCCTCCAATCATGATCGAGTGGGGGCGGGCCTTGATGCACATGCTGTTGGCCTGTTGCACTTCCCCCCACTGTAGAGCGTGCATGTGCACATTTTGTTACCGGGGCGGACTGGGTGGTTTTCCAAATCACTCAAATCACTGAATGCTCCTTTAACACACAAAAAACAGAAGAGAATAAGAGATTGTTTTTGGTGCACCACCAGAGATACACAGATCCCCCATTACTATTCATGGTGAACAGATCAAACAGGTGTGTTTGTACAAATACCTAGGAGTAGTAATAGACCATCTGTTGTCATGGAAAGATCAGATTGATTCAGTGTGTGAGAAAACAAATCAAATAATCTACTTCCTTTGCCGCCAAGATCCTTTGGTGCAGACAGATTCTTCTTTTGTTCTTCACTTCTGTTATTATGAGTGTTCAGTACTGTAGTACCACCTGGTATGGATGTTTGTCTGCAGCCCTAAAGCCACAACTGCTGCAACAACTGAACATTTGTTCAAAGATTGTTGGACAACCACTTCAGAAACTTTATACATCCACGTATGATAACAGCATCCTAAGGTTAGCAAGGAATATCACCTCTAATACTAACCATGTGTTTTATGGAGAATATAGGTTGCTACCTTCAGGAAGGAGTTATGGTGTACCAGCGTACAATAAGGTCAGACTAAAGAGGTCCTTTGTCCACCAGTCGACTTTGAGGCTTAAAGGAGTTGTAGTAGCCAAGGGGTAATCTAGGTGGTGGACATTGCTCTTGTCTTCATGTCATTATGTATGTAATATTGGTTTGTTCTTTGTGTTATGTCAAATGTGTGTATATGTGTTCTGTATACTTGGCTGCTGGGTCGCAAGACAAATTTCAGTGTGAACTTACAATAAGGTACTATATCATATCATATATCATATCATATATCAAATGTCACAGCGTGACGTGCTGTGAGTTTGTAGATCTGCTATAAAAAAAAAAAAAAGGTGTGTCTGTGGGCTTTATATACATCTAACCAATGAAAAGCATTAAGAAGAGCTAGTGACCACCAGTGCCCATACAAAGGGTCTTTCTGTGTGGAGTTTGCATGTTCTCCCCGTGCCCCCTAGGGTAGGTACCCTCACAAAAAACATGCAGTAATCCTGGTCTCTAAACTAAACGAAAGGAACTGGTCGGAATAACGTGTTCCTTCCACACGCTACGTCCGGCCGGGGAAACTCCCCCCTGTCAGGTGAAAAGAAGCAGCTTGGACTCCTCATGCATAGAAGGAAGCATGAGGTCAGTCCACTGCCCCCCCAGGTTGGCAGAGGAAGTGTAGTGCCCAGGATTACATTGGATGATTGACACTGGGTGAAAAAATGGGTTGCAAAAATTGTTGGAAAAAAACTATAGTGAAAAAAATAAGAGCTTGTGACTACAGTGGACCCATTGGAACGATTTTCTGGAAAGTAACCGGTTTGAACATCTAAGGTTTACACCTGACAGTGAGCTTCGGGCGCACAATCACAGTTTCCATAATATGCACGGTGAAGGAAATACTACATGACAAAAGTCAGGACTTAAAAGAGAGGATGACATTTTCTCTGTCGTGTGTCCAAAACTGTTACTATTCAGTATTCAAATTCAAAACGGCAAAAATAGCAAGCTCAAAATGGGTCGCCACGATCCGAGCTTGTGGATCTGCTACTTTTGCTACTTTTGTGTGACGCTGTAGTACTGCAGTACTGTAGTACTGTAGTACTGTAGTACACAAAAAGTTAGCATGCGTATCGTTGCTGTCGGGCAGAAACCGCTTCTCTCCATTTTCTGTCTGTGTGGTCTAGGACTCTAGGCCTGGTGGCAGACAGTCTACTGGGAGTCTGCCCATCCTGGCTAGCTCGCCAACTATTGAAAATAGCACTGTGTGTTGTTCTATTCTGTAAACGAGACGATCACAAAAAATAAACACAAATTAAGCAAGACAGCCTGTTCCCCTGGAGGCTCACGCTACTGGGAGCAATAAGGCCGTCTGGGGAATGTGACGAGAGCTCCAGGTCTATGAGAGAGAGCACTGCTTCCTTTTTGTTCAGGATATACTGTAGGATGCCAAACATATCCGAGTGCGTTTGTGTGTGCGTGCATGTGTGTGTGCGTGCATGTGTGTGTGCGTGCGTGTGCGTGTGTGTTTATGTATGCAGCTTTACGTGTGTTGTACGCTTGTCCAATGAAGTTATGGAACACACACACACACAGGTTAATCTGATTTAAACCACCATCCAAGCCTGAATGAATGACATGTGTACACGCACGCACGCACGCACGCACGCACGCACGCACGCACGCACGCACGCACGCACGCACGCACGCGCACACACACACACACACACACACACACACACGGGGGAAGATGGGAAGTAGCGTGGTGGTTTAATTTTCTGGACGCTGAGCAGTGTGTACCAGTGCCACAGAGGATCCCCTGTCATATGATGGATGATCGATACGGGTGAGAATGGGAATGTATGTGTGATTCCCTGGTGAATGAAGCCAGTCATCCTCGCCTTTCGATGGGTATATTTGCATATTTTCAACTCGGTATATGTGTGTGTGGCTGTGTTTTCACTGCACGTACACTTTCTCTTATCTGTTAGCTTCTCTAGAACAAACAAAGCTGGCAAAAACATACAAAGTATATGAAATATGGTTCATCACTTATTGATGGTATCTCTTTCTCTCACACAAGGAGGCACGCACGCACGCACGCACGCACGCACGCACGCACGCACGCACGCACGCACGCACGCACGCACGCACACATAAGTTGGGTGGTGTCACGTATATGAAGTTTATCTGAAATAAAATGGGACCATTTGTGCATGTTCAATTTAGATATATCACGGGTGATGAATAGCCGTATGCAGTTGTCATTAATCAAGCAAAGCACAAACAAATTTGTCAGAAAGCTGCGATGTGCGATGCAAATCAATTCACAAACGAATTAGATCAATGTTCACAGCAGAAATGGCAAATGAGGCTTTTTGTTCTAAATGCATTCACTAAAGGAGGTGAGGTATAGCCTATCATTCCATGACTGCTTGTTTATTGGGTCCCTAGCTTTTGAAATGCAATCTGTCATTTTAGCGGCTATAATACATTCAGATATTAATTCATAAATAAAATATATATCCTTGGATTCCAAGATTTATGTGATCATAAATCCTCTCTCCTCTCTCCCTCTCTTCTCCTTCACTCCACACAGAGGCGTCCGTGCTCTCCTACGACGGCAGCATGTACATGAAGGTGGTGCTGCCCAGCATCATGCACACGGAGGCGGAGGACGTGTCGCTACGCTTCATGTCCCAGCGGGCGTTCGGCCTGCTCATGGCCGCCACGTCCCGCGAGTCCGCCGACACGCTGCGCCTGGAGCTGGACAGCGGCAGGGTCAAGCTCACGGTCAACCTAGGTATCGTATAAACCGCCCGCTCGGCTGGCTGACCTCAACTAAGTTTTGAGGGGGGGAAGGCCTTAGTTGCTATTTTGTGACTGTGTATATTATTTATGAGTTTTTTTTTTCATGGGTTCTTCGGACCTAAATATTAGCTCTAACGTACTAAAACATGTTTTCTTAAAGGACCACTTCACCACTTTTCAACCTATCTTCATATAATAGGTCCTCACTAATAATCATGATAAAATGGCATGATTTTTTCCTACTCAGTCTGTGTCTCATAGGAGGGCTGTGGGCAGTTTAGAAACTGTCTTCCAGTGACATCATCATTAGGCAGATTTCTTTTTAAAAAGATTTTTTTTTACAAAAATGTTTAGATTTTCATTATCGTGAACGATGGCTTCCATTTTCGCATTGCAACTTTTCAGGACTAGAAAGCCTGCAGTTTCTATTAGCTTGTATTCCCCATCGATGATGTCACTGGAAGACGGTTTCTGAACTGCCCACAGCCCTCCTATGAGACACAGACCGAGTAGAAAAAAATTGCGCCATTTTTTCATGATTATTAGTGAGGACCTATTATATGAAGATAGGTTGAAAAGTGGTGAAGTGGTCCTAGTGGTCATAGTTTTTCATTATAGTTGCATGTTGTTGTTTTCTTAGTTGCCTGGAGTGTAACGTTATTTTTGCGATGATGCTTCAGGTGTCTTTGTAGACTTATGTGTGTGTGTGTGTGTGTTTGTATATACTGTACTTACAGTATGCATTCATCAATCTAACACGTAATGATCTCCATGCTTTTGCAGTACATCTTCTGAACAGAATCATACTATCATTGGAGCCATGCTCATGACAACATTCTCTCCTCAGCCATTTTGTAGAAACAGATCGGCAATTCACGTATAGCTATTACTCTTAGAGTATATATTAATAGAGACGGCACCCGGAGGAAACCCTGAGGCGAAATGGACATAGTGGACGGATTTGGTATTGCAGCTTGGGGCCAATGCTGGTCCGTTGACTATCATTGCGCACGTTCATGATGACACGTGAACGCTGTTTCATACGTGAACGCGTGCAATGATAGTTAACGGCCAGCGCGTTCTCGATATGGCCCAATCCATCCCAGAATGCACTCTGTTACTACCCGGAAGGAGGAGTTAAATCGTCTCATGCGCTTTTGAGCAACTTAATGCAAGTGGATGGGAGGAGAAATCCGGTGCCGTCTCTATTAATATATACTCTAAGCTATTACTCTAAAGCGATTTTTTTTTTACTATATTCAGAATGTACTCACTGGCGCTCTCTAGGCTTGATTTATATTTAGGTGCACGGCGATATCAAGCACCAAAAAACACAAGATCTACAAGCTCACAACATGTTGCACTGCAGTATGTTGTGAGCTTGCATATTGGCTATTTCCGGCGCGTGAGTCGTGCAAGTAAGTATGAATCAGCCACTAGACATCAGACCAGACTTTATTGTGTTTTTGTTGCCATCTATTCAACAGTGCTACATACACTGTACATTCAGTGCTAGCTACAGTGCACTGTACATTCAGCCAACATTCTTATCGTGTTCCTGTGGGTGGTTTTTCTGTGTGCTTCATCCTTTTTTGGTTTGTCCATTACAGCAGGTCCATGATCCTCTCTGTCCATTAGCACCCCCCTTTTGGTCCTCCGGGCATCTCTCATGCCTTGTTCAAAAGATGGCACTCACCCCTTCAAAGGCCCAGAGCCTGCGGCCCGCCTGGCAAACAGCCCGGGGCCACGGCACCCAGCGCGCCTGCAGATGGTGGAGTAGGGAGGCGTTAAGGACAGCACAGTCCTTTATGCAAATTACCCCGTATTAGATCGACTTACACACATGTACTTCATGCATGTGTGTACTGCATGTATTAAGCAAACTACCTGAACCACAGAAACATATTCAAATATATACACGCTGCCGCACAATACAGTAAAGTCACATACATATACCCCGGACACTAAACTAGATTACACTCGTATCTCACATTTCTTGCCATTTATAATGAAATTTGATCATTCTTCAAGCGCACACGATAGAGTAGTTTATATACTGGTAAATTATTGCTCAATGTAAAATATTCATGCATTGCAAAGCAGTCCCTCCTTCCTTTGTAGAAAGAGTACCCGTAGCACATTAGATATTCTAGATAGATAATAGTATACTATACAGGTCTCTCCCATAGGGGTCCTGGGGCCACTGTATGGCGCTGGTGCTGGCTGGATCGAGGCTGTTTGCTCCCACTTTTCTGTTGCGGTTGACGGCACATGACGAGCCTGGGCACATGGATCCCAACCCCACACAGCCAGCACACCTGCCGGTGGGCAGGTCCACAGCATCCCTCTTTGTAGGCGGAGGTTTCCGTAGCAATCTGAAGCCTGAAATCTGATCTCCGACACTAATAATGTCATTTGATACTAGTAATGCCATGAGCTTACTGTGCTAGTAAGACATTCTGGCTCCAACTGTTGGGGTTGGAAAATCGATGTGGCCATTGAATTGCGAGTGACCATTTTGAAATTGATACAATAGCAGTAAATTCATATTTCAGAAAGTTTAATATCTTAATGCATTTTTTTGCGGGCGAAACTATAAACTGTATAACTGTTTTATCTCTGCAATAGAGACTTATATAGAGAAAACACTGAATCTGATATTAAACTTGATTAAACAGGCCCGCTCAATTGATTGATAACGTAATAATGAATACTTGTGGTAGGCTTTTCATTATAATGTAATTAGTAGTACCAATAAATATTCATCCAAGGGGGAGTTGGACAGCCGCCATATTGGCACCTTATAATATGACAGTCACTCCCAAACCCTAGTTAAAAATGGTCGACCGCCGTCATGTGACCGTCCCCGGAAGGTGGCTTTTCTTGTTCTTGGATGTCTGCAGCTGTAACCTTGAAGGATGCGATTTCATCTGTCACTTATTCTCCCCCCCCCTCCCCCATTCTAGACTGTGTCAGGATAAACTGTAACGCCAGTAAGTCCACACTCCACTTCTGGAGTCTTATCTTCCTATTCAATCAATGTTTTTTTTTACTATTACATTGTGTGATGATGTAATTCTTTTTTTGCCTCATGGTGCGGCCGTGTCGCGCACCGGGAAATATCCGATCTGCAAGCCAAACTTGTGGATCGGACATTTACCGGAACGCGACACCGCCGCACGGCGAAGTATAAATCCAGGGGATGTATACGTTGTCACATGACCTTTGACGACCCCCGATGACGTATTTTCAACCGATTCATTTTTAACTGAAAGAACTACTGCGTCAGTTGAAAATAAGTCATTTTTTCAACATGCTTTTGTCACTTGTCGAAAGGGTTGTGCGGTGAAGTATAATAAATGCCCCTTCAATGTGCGAATGCAGGTGACTTATATAAGAGGATTACAAAGATAAGAGGGGTTGTGGTGGGGCGCGTATTAGCCAAGAGATCAAAGTTATATAAATCTAATGTAACTTTATATTCTATGCATTTTAAATGCTCTTCTTTTCATTATTTTTTTAACATTTATTCAGCCTTAATCTTCCCCTCGGCCCTCTGAACATTGTGCTATATTTGCTTACCCAAGACTCTATAGAGTAGCATTACGTATCATTTGACAATGCTGTGAATTACTGCATGACTCACTTGCAGTCAGTATTGCAGAAATTCTCTCATTGTACATTTAAGTTTTGCAAAATGTAGGCTATATGTGTTACAATTCACTCTACTGTATGTGTGGGGCTATACTGTGAAATACCTGCTCTTATTCATACAGGGGACTCATTCTTTTTTCACCATTTTATACTGTCTCCTAACTAAGGCCCAGCATTGTGTGTGTGTGTGTGTGCGTGTGCGTGTCCGCGCACGTGCGTGCATCTATGACACGAGTTGAGTGACGAATGCAACACACCTGTTCACTGCAATTAGGCTGATTACTGTGACTAATTCATTATCCTAAAAGGATGTGAAACACATGCACATGCACAAATCACTGTCATTATGCGGTTCCACGTGATTGACGTCAGGCACCGTTTCAATTTTGTTTGGTTTATCTTATCCTGAACATCTATCCCGATATATTTACACTTAACGTTGTGTAACTACGGTAAATCAGATTCTAGAGTACCGGTAATCAGAGAAGCACAGGATAAACAAGTGTTCATTCTGATTACCCTTCAAGTGATACTTCTCTGTTCATCTAATCTATTTAATCTATTCAGTATTAACCAGTTAATCAGGAAATGCCTCGATCCATTAATCAATACATTAGACGAGGCCAAAACACTCATTGCTCAGCAATCCCAACACCTTGGGCACTTTTGTAAGCAATGCATTCCGTTATCTGTCTCTAAGAGCAGCTTAAAGTCTCACTATGTAACCTTTTGTGAATAGATAAAAATGTTGTCCAATCTGTATGATACAATATAACTTGTGGTGGTTGTATATTGTCTACCCACTCTTCTATTGAGACAAGATTGTGTCAAAGGCCATATTATGTCTCACAGGATCTGACATGAATTTGTACCTCTTTTTTTTGAGTGGTGTAAACCACTCCTACAACAGGTTTTGTTAGTCTGTCTGTCTGTCTGTCTGTGCTCAAAAAATGAGCACGGTTGCTATGGTCACCCAGTTCACACGGGTGTGATTTCATTACGTCAGACATTACGTCAGACCACAGCTGATCAGTCTATATAAGACCTTACACCACTCAGTTCACACGGGTGTGATTTTTTTTACCTTTTACCTGCTTTATAAGCCCCCTTATAGCTTTAATATGCCTTCACTAATCAATTGTCAAAAAGATTAAAAAAAAACAACAACCTAGAAACAAAATGGACTGGGCGGCCTCCTTCTCAGTACCTTTCCTCTGTCTGCTCTGTGTCACTGGACCGCCCTTTCTGTGACTTTAGCTAACAAAAAAAGCCTAAAAAAAATCTGAAAGCCAGGTAAACGTTGAAAACATACTTAACTTTCTATCGCATACAACTAAACTAACAAACTAAAACACATCTGTGTGTCGTGTCCTCAAATTTAAATAGCTTCTGTCGATGTCAAAACTTTGCCTGAACTGCAAATCACTTCAGACACACGTGGGACTTCCAGCCTGTGGTCAATGTGATCTAAATGAGCTCAGTTGTTCTGAGCTCCATTCCTGCATAGGACTAGAGCTGTAGGGTTGGGCGTACCTGCTGCTCACTGCAGCTGTCTATAATGAGTAACCCATTTAGACCTGGCTGGGACACCAGGAGAATGCTGTTATGTTAACTGCTTGGTTGAAGTCATAACTACAGTAGCAGTAGTGTGGGCTGCCAAGGCCGGAACTGAATCAGAATGCTTGGTGACATAATTCTTGTCTTTTAAAACAGTGGGGCAAGCATGCCCCCTTCTGGTAGCCTGAGGGAAAGAAAACAACACATTAATGTGAACTCCCATTTGCTGAATTTATGTTGTCAAATGTTCTCTCTCTCTCTCTCTCTCTCTCTCTCTCTCTCTCTCTCTCACACTCAATTATGATTTTGAGACCCAGTATGAGTAAGAGCAAATATTTTTCTCTCCTAATGTTGCGCTGTCAGTTATGATTTGTTGTTTGTTTCTGTTTTCTCTGTGGTTAAATCCGAACCGGATCTTTGTCTTCAGAATTTCAGTGACATACAGTTTCAGTACATACTGTATGTCCTCAAATGATAAAACCTGACTTTATTGTTCAAAACAAAAAACGTAATGCATTAATTTGCGGAACATTTACGGTTCTGCCTGACAGCAGTGATCTATAATAAAGTATATTGTACACGCTGCAGATCAAAGTCTCTCCATGACAAACCAACGTGGTGCCGTAGCTCAGCTGTACAGTTCACTGACGGTGTGAAAACAAAGATTTGGTTTGTGTCGTGTTTCCCTCGTCCCTTGACTAACGAACCCTCCTCTTCAGGCAAGGGCCCTGAGGTTCTTTATGCCGGACAAAAGCTCAACGACAATGAGTGGCACTCTGTGCGAGTGATCCGGCGCGGTAAAAACTTCAAGCTGACGGTGGACGAGGACATGGCCGAAGGTATTTCTTGCGCCGCTCCGATCATCATCTGCTCGTTTACCATCATGCATGATACACGATGCACGTTGAGCATTTCATGTTTTATCCGATTACGATCCGATTGATCATTTGAGTAATTGGTCTAACAGGTTGTTGGGTCAAAATCTGTCTTTGGGCTTTATTTGTAGATCAGTTTTACAAACACAGGATATGATGTTATTATCCAAAGTGCCTTGGACTCTGCATGGCAGGGGCGTCGTCCTCCCTGAGCCAAGCTTGCACCTAGTCAGGCTGAAACCTGCCGGTTATCTCCATATTTTAACTTTTTGTGGGGTTTTTTTGGTGTTTTTTTTAAAATAGGTGGTCATAAATTAACCACCTACTTTATCAGCACCACACAAAAGTATCAAAAGTGGCAAATCTGCAAGCTCGAAATGCGGTGTGAATTGACACATTTTGAGCTTGTCCATACAGTATGCCACTTTTGATGTTTTTTTTATTTAGAAAAAGCAGGGCCGGATTAACACCTTTGTGGGCCCCTGGGCACTGAAGCTCGAAGGGCCCCCCTTCACATGCACGCGTAAATCTTTGTGCACGCGATACTGGGACGTTTTGGGGGCGGTTTTATGTCGTTATATTGGCCTATTCACGTTCACTGCCTTCTCACCAACAATAAAACACTAATCTTTTTAGACACCATTTATTTCATTCGGATTAGCAGGGGCCCTGGTGCCCAAGGGCCCCTGGGCACGTGCCCAAAGTGCCCATATGGTAGATCCGGCCCTGAGTTTTGGACATAGGAGGTTTAGCTCACTTTACACACACACACACACACACAGGCAATAGACTGTAGTTCCAACATGTAGTTCCATTTTTCCAGAAGGTGTTCATAGACATTTCCTGTTCTGGGTCAGTGAAAACTGGGGCTTAAGAAGTTGTTTCATACCTAAATCCACTGGACTCCCAGTATCTCCCTCCCTTTATCTTTACCCTTTCACCCGCCGGCCCTACCCATCCTCTTCCTCTCCTTTTTGTCTCCCTGCTCCGGCACCAGGTCAGATGGCGGGCGACCACACCCGTCTTGAGTTCCACAACGTGGAGACGGGCATCCTGACGGAACGGCGCTTCGTCTCGTCGGCACCCTCCTCCTTCATAGGCCATCTGCAGGTACGGTGAAGCCTGATCCGTTGTGACACAAACCCTCCCCAGTTAGCTGACGGTGTTTCATTACAGCAACGTCTTCGGGGGTGCCTTGGCAGGTAAAGGCCCCTGAGACCAGGTGTTTGGTTGGTAAGCAAGGTGTGCATTTGTGTTCGACCACACAAATTAAATGTATTGTTTAAAAAAGAATACTGTACAGCTAGTCCAGTGGTTCTCAACCTGTCGGTCGGAACCCCCAGGGGGGTCCCCAATCCCCACATGATTTTGGGGGCTCCCCAGTCCCAAGATGACAGTAAAGTGACAATTTAAATTGTTAATACCTAAAAGAAAAGAGAAAATTAAATAAATTCAATGAAAGAAGATATTACTAAGTAATCAACAAACTATACTATAAAACTGGAAGAACATCTATCTATCTTCTATCTATAAATGTTTCACATCTGTATGTCTGTAATGCACGTAACTTGAGAACTTCAAATTTGACACAAGCGTTCCACACCACCACAGAGTGTGCATTATCATTATCAAGAAATTACAGACCACTGAATTCAGCGATTGACCAATCAGAATCAAGCATTCAACCAAGCCATGTAATAATATGTTATAATGTTCAGTAAAATGAACAACTCAGTCATTCATTGAAGTGTGTAACACTGATGTGTGTGCAGCTATGGGTTTTTGCTGACACAATCAAGTGTTTATTAAATGAAGCTTCTGCGCTTGGTTGACCACACACCAATTATTGTTCACCCAAGTATATTTAGCTCAAGTAACGTTGGCTACCTACAGTAACTGACCTTAACCAGTTGGAGCAGATGAGCGTTTACCCAGAACTTACCACTGCTATATTCCAACTTATTTTATTTATTTTTTATTATGAATCTAAAAATAAACATTACAAGACATCATATAGAAAAGGATGCAGAAACACATCAAAGTATCATGGGTATATATGCAAATCAGTTACTCAAAGAGAATATATATATATATATACATACAGACACGGAGAGAGAGTAAAAAAATAGCATTTCATGTGGTTTCGATCTTGTCAACACACTGACAGGCGTGCCCCACATTTGCGTTCCAGTTCCATAACGTGACCCTATACCTCCTCCTGTTCATTCTTCTATAGGGCCTGAAGTTCAACGGTATGCTGTACATTGACATGTGCAAGAACGGCGACATAGACTTCTGCGAGCTCAACGCCCGCTTCGGCATGCGCTCCATCATCGCCGACCCTGTGACCTTCAAGACTAAGGGCAGCTACCTGGGATTGGCCACCTTGCAGGCCTATACCACGATGCACCTCTTCTTTCAGTTCAAGACCACCTCCTCCGATGGCTTCATCCTCTTCAACAGTGGCGACGGAAATGATTTCATTGCCGTGGAGCTGGTCAAAGGGTGAGTGAGTGGATTGGCATGGATTGTGGTCAGTGTAGTCCACAGCAAGAGTAAATGTAGTCCAGTGCAGAGTTATGAGGAGAGATGTTCTGTACTGTGCATTTATTTTTACGCACGCACATAACACTCACGCACGCACGCACACACACACACACACACACACACACACACACACACACACACACACACACACACACACACATACTTGAGTGAGTACCCTCTTTTAAACATCTCATTAAATATGGCTGCAGTATGATTTTACACTTGCTGAAACTAGCAGATCTACAAGCTCACAACTCGCCGTGCTGTGAGCTTGTAGATCACATTTTCAGCACAGATTTCAGCATGCAACCAAGTGTAAAATCAGCCATATGATATTTAGTGGACTAAAACTTTTCATTCCAAAGACTAAATGACTAAAACTAAAAATCTAAATGTGCTGATGTCAAAATGATCCCTGTGTCCTGCTGCAGGTTCATCCACTATGTGTTTGACCTGGGCAACGGGCCCAGTCTGTTGAAGGGGAACAGTGACAACCCGCTGAATGACAACCAGTGGCACAACGTGGTCATCACGCGGGACTCCACCAACACACACACCCTCAAGGTGGACTCCAAGTCCGTCACCCAGAACGTCAACGGAGCAAAGAACCTGGACCTCAAAGGTACCGTGGCGGAAATTAATACGTTCATTCAACTTACATTTACAAGTACTGTACTTTTAAGTACTTTTACTTTACCATATCATTTGAAAATGTATACTATACTACTCCACTACACCTGAGATGCAAACATTGTACTTGTACAGTTGTAGTAGTGACTAGTTAAAGTTAAAGGTTAAAGTCCTATTTGTCACATACTGTACATTGCTGTATGTGAGATTTGTTCTCAGCATTTGACCCATCTCTTGGAGCGGTGTGCACATTCACCAATAATTCTACTCCCTTCCAAATCAAATCAAATTGAATGGCTATCCAATTCCCTCTCTGTCTCTCTCTATCTGTCTCTCTCTCTAACTAGGTGACCTCTTCGTCGGGGGCCTTGGCCCCAACATGTACCAGAGCCTCCCTAAGCTGGTGGTGTCTCGAGAGGGCTTCCAGGGTTGCTTGGCCTCGGTGGACCTCAACGGCCGCCTGCCCGACCTCATCAACGACGCTCTGTTCCGCAGTGGTCAGATTGAGCGCGGATGCGAAGGTATACAGCCGACCTTTAAGCTCTGAAAGCCAAGACCATGGTGTGTGCCACTGTGCCAATGAGAGGTGCACCTCGCTAGTCTTGAACTCGTTGACATTTGAAAGGACATGTTCCGGTCTGTTACAATAATATGTTATTTTTCTACCCCAGGCATTTGTCATGTCAAGGGAAGAATTCCTTTTTCAAAATTCGTCCTTCTGTTTCCGTTCGAGGGACCTGTTAGCCTTGTTCGTATGACTAGCAAATTGGCAGTAGCTGCAAGCTACGTGGAAGGATTTTAAATTAAGGTCAAATCTAGTGTGGTGAAGAGAAAGTGACAGCAATTCAATATGAAAACTAATTTCCTTTAAATGATGGGTAGTTTTAAAAGTGGGCCATTGATTTGGCCTCCACTGAGTTCACTTGACTATTGAGCTGAACCCACTTGCTAGGAGATGTTTTGATCCGTCACAGTGGCACACGCCTCCAGCCACCTGCCATCAAGGCTTTTCATTCCCTGTTCAGCTCTCAGATCTCCCACGTTTAGCAGACAAGTCACACATTTTCTCTCGCAGTGAAGTTATCATTATATCTAAACTATTTCACTGTGGTCCTGCTTCCTGTGTGCTGTACCTGGAGGCCATGTTGGCAGACCCTGCTGCAGTATCTCCAAAGGCATATATTAATGCTGTACTGCCCCCCAGTGGAGTGCCAAGGATTGCACCATTCACACAACCACAGTGCGTCCATTACTGGATGGTATACAGCAAATAAATGCTGCTGCTCCATCTTTCTTCTTCTTTACACACCCTCATTGTGTTCTGAATGCTTCTTCAAATGCAGAGTGACAGAACTATGAACAATGCCTTGGATAATTAATTCTATAGTCCAGTATACAGGTACATAATGGACATCATTGCATGTGAATGGTGCAGTCCTTGGCACACCACCAGATGGCAGTACAACATTCATATACTGTGGTTGTTGTTGTATACCCTCAGGTATACTGCACTGCAGGCTTTGCCCCTGGCGTCTTCCATTTAGACTAGACAGTGAGGAGCACACAGCCGGTATACTAGAGATGCACTGTACAATATACATAGATAACACACAGGGTGTCATATTAACTGTACCATTAAGCCATGTGATAGATACAGTATGTGGCTGCTCAGCTGCTCAGCCGTGATTTATTTTCACTGCTTGATTTCTTGATTAACAGATGAACATAATGACCCCCTGACACAAACACTGTACAGATGAACATAATGACCCCCTGACACAAACACTGTACAGATGAACATAATGACACCCTGACACTGTAACACTGTACAGATGAACATAATGACCCCCTGCCTCTGTAACACTGTACAGATGAACATAATGACCCCCTGACACTGTAACACTGTACAGATGAACATAATGACCCCCTGACACAAACACTGTACAGATGAACATAATGACCCCCTGACACAAACACTGTACAGATGAACATAATGACACCCTGACACAAACACTGTACAGATGAACATAATGACCTCCTGACACAAACACTGTACAGATGAACATAATGACCTCCTGACACAAACACTGTACAGATGAACATAACACTGTAACACTGTACAGCGGTGGTTCCCAAACTTTTCAGGTCGAGACCCAAAAGAGAGATATCTAGACGTTTGCCGGGGGTACCCAAACTAGTGAAGATAGCAGATCTACAAGACACACAAGCTCACAACGCGGCGCGAAGCGACGCGTTGTGAGCTTGTAGGTCGGCTATTTTCACTACTTCTTGAACATTTTGTTTTCGAATTTACGGAATTTCTTCGATTTGTATTTGATTTCTTCGTGGAATTACTGAAAAATAAAATTGATTTTTTTTTTAAATCATGAAAATGTTTCCGCGACCCACAAACGGGTCCCGACCCAGTGTTTGTGAAACAGTGCTGTACAGTACTAGATGTATAAAAAGCTCTTAACACAGATGATCCCTCACTAACCTATACTCTTTGTTTTCCGCTCTGTTTGTTTGTTTGTTTGTTTGTTTTCTTTCTGCGCTAACATAGTTGGTTTCACCAAAGCCGACCTGCAAGGTAGAGGGTTCAACGCCCGCCTCTCTGAGGCCCATACCGGCCTGAAAGACTGCTGTGTCTGTGCAATGCATTATGGGTGTCACCATGGCAACACTGTCCCCTAAAATGATGCGGGAGTGCAAGTGCTCTCTGAGGAGGGAGAGAGAGAGAGTAGTTGAATTTTTTATATATATAAATGCAAGTGCTCCCTGAGAGAGGGAGAGATCAAGTGCCATTTTGAATAGAGAGATTGTGTGAGATATATATAGAGAGACAGACAGATCATTTATAATGCAAGAAAAAAATCAGCTGGTATTTCAAATGGAGAGAGATTAGTCAGAGATTAGTTTCAAATATATATACGGTATATATAACAAGCAATTGTCAATTCAGAGAGAGACAACTATACATCAGTTGGCATCTATCTATCTATCTATCTATCTATCTATCTATCTATCTATCTATCTATCTATCTATCTATCTATCTATCTATCTATCTATACAGAGAGAGAGAGAGAGAGAGAGAGAGAGAGAGAGAGAGAGCAGTTGGCAGGCAAAGTAAAACGAATGCAAACTTAAATACACCACAAAGTAAAGTAAATGTGCACGCCAGCAAGACAGAGCGGGGTCTAAAGAAGGATCTTCCATTAATCAGTATCAGGGACGGAACGAGTATTGAGGCTAGAATCCATAGAGGCGCAGGATCACAAGAGCTGGATTTTACCATTAATTCCCATGTTAGTGAGCTGCTGTGTCTGCAGGGTGCTGTGTCTGCAGGGTGCTGTGTCTGCAGGGTGCTGCAGGGCTGCTGTGTCTGCAGGGTGCTGGCCTGTGTGTTAGTGAGCTGCTGTGTCTGCAGGGTGCTGTAGTGTTAGTGAGCTGCTGTGTCTGCAGGGTGCTGGCCTGTGTGTTAGTGAGCTGCTGTGCCTGCAGGGTGCTGGCCTGTGTGTTAGTGAGCTGCTGTGTCTGCAGGGTGCTGGCCTGTGTGTTAGTGAGCTGCTGTGTCTGCAGGGTGCTGGCCTGTGTGTTAGTGAGCTGCGGTGTCTGCAGGGTGCTGGCCTGTGTGTTAGTGAGCTGCTGTGTCTGCAGGGTGCTGGCCTGTGTGCTGTAAATGTTAGTGAGCTGCTGTGTCTGCAGGGTGCTGGCCTGTGTGTTAGTGAGCTGCTGTGTCTGCAGGGTGCTGGCCTGTGTGTGTCTGCAGGGTGCTGGCCTGTGTGTTAGTGAGCTGCTGTGTCTGCAGGGTGCTGGCCTGTGTGTTAGTGAGCTGCTGTGTCTGCAGGGTGCTGGCCTGTGTGTGTCTGCAGGGTGCTGGCCTGTGTGTTAGTGAGCTGCTGTGTCTGCAGGGTGCTGGCCTGTGTGCTGTAAATCTGTGGTTGGCATGTTGACTCGCTGCCTGCGGGCCTGGATCAGTGGCCCCACGTTCCTCCTTATAGCCGATCTATACAAGGCTCACATGCAGCGCGTCGCTGCGCTGCGCTGTGCGCACAGCACAGCACAGCACGGCTATAAAACCTCCCCGTGTACACTGATCCATAACTCACACGCAGCTGTGCGCGCCATGCATATAGTTCATTCACACTGTCAAACTGTACAGGCAGGGCGAGGAATATAGTGAGGACAATTACTCAGATGTTTTATTTAAATGCCATTCTTTTTATAATGATTTGATTTAACATAAAGTTGTAGGCTACTACTAAGGTTACCTTGATTGCTTGAATACTTCATTAACACGATTAGTCACGGTACAGCTAGCACAGTCAGGAGTCCATTGTAGCCTATTCAATTAATCAGTAATACATACAATACAAAGCAATTACAATACAATTACAATACAATACATACATACTAGAATTATTTTAGGTTAGTTTTGAGTTGAGAACCTTTATGTCTTTTGGTAAAGCTAACTAGTACAACAAACGCAATATCCTCATTCTTCCTTAGCTTATACTGCAGTGTCATGGTTGCTTTCTCTAGTTGGGTGAGTCCTAGGTGTGTGGAGGCTACAGTAGTAGTCTGATTAGGTTGTATTGAGAGGTCTGTAGGAGTTGTTCCGTTTCTCACGAACCACTGCCTTTACCCCAAAACCTCCGATTGGTTAATGGCTGGATTTTTACATAGTTTAGGATTACATTTGGAACACCCACCATGCTGATGTCAAAGAATTCCAGTTAATCCCGCTTGCCAGAAAATAACATGTTACACATTATTTGACATGTTTTTGGTTTTTAATAGAGTGCTTCAGATTATGTATTTAATGCAAGACCCGTCTACAGGGGCCATGCCTCTCATATTAAACTATGCTAGAAACGCCCTTGGTTCCTAAACAGTGTTTGCCTGCCTGCATAGCTGTACAGCCCATTACCGTTTCAGCAAAATTAGGATCCCCTGCGGGGTGAGCAGGGGGGGAGAGAGAGAGAGAGAGATGGATAGGGGCCATTACATTATAGCTTATTTGGAATGAACTGCGAGATTCGCAGTTTTCATATTTTGATAGCACTTCACATAACGACACATATTATTCCAGGGTAATAATGAAGCAATTACATCCTCATTTCAGAGAGAGCATGCACTTTGTAATCGCAAGTAACACCTGGGATTATTATTTATTATACTGTGTATATAGGCTATATTTCTCCCCCCCACACACACACATTTTACTTTTACTTAATTTTTTTTTACCCATGCAGAATTTCTTAGGTGAACAACATTACATAATACATAATAAAAGTTTAATCACATTCACATTACTGTGCCCTATGGTACAATTACTTTTTTATTTGCAAGAATCAGTTACCTACATTGCGTTTCAGGTTATGGTGTGTCCTTAGAAAACACCAAAACAAGTCACTGGCAATGTCACCCTGAAGTGTGTTGCGCCACGCTTTGCCAATGAACACAATAGATACATATTTGATGGGATCAGTGGTGTTAATCCTACAGTATGACTGTTCTGTCTTCATTAAAGCCTTAAGCTTTAGTGTTCAGTTCAGTTCATCTCCAGCAGGCAGGTGAAAGAGTAAACAATCTGTTCAGTGAGTGATCCAGCCTCAGATCAAAACAACTTCCGCCACTCATGCAGACAGACTAGGGAGTCGGGAAAACCGATTGTACAAGCATCGACAGACAGCGCGTGGGAGTAATGGATGCAGGTGCGATACAACCGCAGGGCGTTGTGACGTTATACAGTAGTTGGTTGGAACAGAGCAGAGAATGAGGCTGTCATTGTGCATCTCTAAACACTGACAAGTTAGTGCGGATATATCTCCCCCCCCCCCCCCTCTCTTCCTGATTCTCTCTCTCTCTCTCTGTGTCGCCTGGCTTCCTTTCAAAGCCTGTCATGTGTAGCTACTTCAGGGAGATGAGAAAGTGTTATTTCAGAGAGCGAGTTGTCTCCCGCTGAAACACTCCAAAACGCACCCAAACACATTGCTTTGCACATACAGACGAATGCACGCTGCCTTATGCGCACACGTCCGCATGCGTAAGTTCATGATGCACGTGCTGTTGCACACGGAAGCACACACGCACACGCACACGCACACAACACTACAGTTTATTCCATTCGATGCGTGTTGTTAAAGTTCATGTTGCACGTGCTGCTGATACATACCAGCTTTCACACACACACACACACACACACACACACACACACACACACACACACACACACACACACACACACACACACACACACACACACACACACGCACACACTGCAGATGCGACACACTCTGGGGAATGCAGGGCTGACTGCCATCATTTTGCATTACACAGTGAACGCACTTTCAGCCGGCGATGTTGCTCTGTTTTCAAATTCAAATGTCTTCTCCTCACATCGTCTCATACAAGACATTTGCTCTTAAAGACTGTTTTCTTTTGTCGTTTTATATTCTCTGTATACTGTATGGTTATCTGGAGGTTTTTCAAGGGGGTGTTTTCTCCACTGGGAGTTTTGTGTCTTTATATATGTCATTCACTCGTCCAATCTGCATTCCCTCTCAGTATTCAAACGTTTCTGAAGCTATGTGTGGCGCAGGATAATGGCACACATCCCGTTTTGACTTTGAATACCCCCCCGTCTTCACTCCCTCACCCGCTGGAGTGCATACCTAAGGCTATGCACTCTCGTCGTCCTGGAGTGCTGTTATCTTCACTTCTCTTTTATTTGTATGTCTCTTTTCAGGAATTCTGGATGTTTTGTGTGCGTTGTGTGAAGAGTGTTGCTCTTAAAGCAAGAGAGAGAGAGAGAGAGAGGGAGCGAATGCAGTTTGGAAAAAATGTTATGAGAGACATTTTTCTGTTACTTTTTTGTTCATACAGTAGATGCCGTCGGTTGTGAAAAGATGTAATTTTGTGTACTTCATTTCATTTATTTCATGTGTTCAGTCATTCAGTCTCGTCGTGCCTGTTCACGGAGGGAATGCAGCGTTTTACTGTTATGCTTCACTGGAACGGAACGTTCCAGAGCGCCACCTGTTGGAATGACACAGTGTGCATGGCTCCTCGACACCCTCCACGTGTCAACAGAAGGACATGACAAAGTGTCCACAGTGTCGCCACGGGACAAGCCCCCTGCCCCCCCCCCACCCCACCCCCACCACACAAAGTTAGCCACAGACAGTAGTGCAACATACTGCACACATGATGTAAATGTAGAAAATGGATGCTGAAAGCACACAATGGTGTTTTCACACTCACTGAGCCGGAACAACGTTGCCTGGCTCATTCAAAAGGGCTGGGGGGCGTCCCGTGGTGCTGCTGTCCACTCCTCGTTCCTTCTCCTATAGGCACACATATATGCATAATCCTGGTTTATACTTCACAGTATGACCGCGAAGTAGTAAATGAGGTTATAGTGTGCACCTGTGTTTCTGGTGAGCATTTGTTCTGCATGTTAAAGCTCAGTATAGTCCTATTGTTGGTTAACGTGTTTCCTTTGCTATCTCTCTGTCTGTCTGTCTGTCTGTCTGTCTGTCTGTCTGTCTGTCTGTCTGTCTGTCTGTCTGTCTGTCTGTCTGTCTGTCTGTCTGTCTTTCTATCCGTCTGTCTGTCTGTTGGTCCGTCTATTGCTCTCTTTCCTTCCTCTCTCCCTCTCTGTTTCTCTCTCCTTTTCTTTATAACGCACTTGCTTGTTCTTGCTCGCTCCTTCCTTTCCTCTGTCGTCGATCTCTTATCTTGCTCCCTGCTTTCCTCTCTTTTGCTTCTCTCAATCTCTCTCTCTGTCTCTCGTGTCACTGCCTCTTTTCTCACAACTCCATCACTGTCACTGCTGTCCTCTTCTCCATCTCCGTCCGTCTGCTATCTCTCTTCCTACGTCTCCACTGTCTTTCTCACTTTCTGTCCCTCTGTCTCTCTCTCACACTCACTCTCACTCGGTCTCTGTCTCTGCATGTCTCTCACTCTCTGTCTGTCTGTCTTTCTCTCTCTCTCTCTCTCTCTCTCTCTCTCTCTCTCTCTCTCTGCCAACACCAGGTCCCAGCACCACGTGTCAGGAGGACTCGTGTGCCAACATGGGCGTGTGCATCCAGCAGTGGGAGAACTTCACCTGTGACTGCACCATGACATCATACACAGGAACACAGTGCAACGACCGTGAGTACCACTCCCTTTTAATGACGCGTGTGTGTTCATACATGCACGTGTTGGTCCACGTGCACGCGCACAGACACCACGCTAAGTCTACGCGTGGCCCACTGGTTGCGCCCGTGGACCTGTGAAGTCTGTATGGGAGGCGCCACTGAGCCGACTGTGCTTAGTGAATACATTCACCAACCTTGTCGCAAGTGGCGATAAGTGGCGTTGTGATCTTTAGACGAGGCTTTTGGAGACCTTGGTGGAGGGTCGGAGGTTGAGGGTGGCTTTCTTTTGTTGCTGCCGATTGTCGCTTGACGTCCCCAGCCTGGGGGCTTTGAACCAAGACACTGTGACTGACGGCGTGTAGAATATCCACTTCTGCCTCAATCGACTTTTCATAAACGCCCTTCAAAGAGCCATCTCAGTGTGTTCGTGTCTGTGTGTGTGTGTGTTCCTCTCAGGACGTGGCAGGCTGTGTGTGTGTGGCTCCTGCACGCACACGCGCGCGCGTGTGTGTGTGTGTCAGTCAGTGCATGTGTCCTATCACTGTGATGAGTGTGCCATGTGTGCATGCATGTAGCGATCTCTTATTCCCATGACGACAGGGGTCTTCCCTTCAGTAATCATGGCTAGTGGGCTTTCATTTAACGGTTAATAGCGGGGGCACAGAGCTGTTGCGTTTGGGCTAATGAGGTGACGGGAGGAGGCGCTCGGGGAGCGTCGCTATCTCCGCTGGTCGATTCTCCCATGGCTGCAACGGCTTGATGTGTAATTGTTTGCGCGGCGGTGTCACATGGCCGAAAATAGCCCGTTGACAAGCTCACGATGCGTTGCCGCTGCCACACGCTGTGAGCTTGTAGATCGGCAGCTTTTGCCTCTGTTTATTATATACCATGCCTCTGTCTGTCTTGCATGCATGCAGTTTGTCCTCCTCGATACTGTCAATGTTCTTATTTTGATGTTTTGTTCTAGAGTTCTAGTTTTGTTCTTTTCTTTCTTTCTTTCTTTCTTTCTTTCTTTCTTTCTTTCTTTCTTTCTTTCTTTCTTTCTTTCTATCTATCTATCTGAGTTGATGTGGGGTCCGTGTGTTGTACTGAATACGGATACCACCGACATATCGACAAGGCTGTCTCTTTCTCTCTGTGAGCCGCCCGGTGGTGTCGGAGCTCTGTGTGCTTCGTTCACTCTTAATTAGTAATGAGATGCTCTCGTCATCCCAGCCTGCGGAGGGGGGGGTTTCTGGTTGAAACGCAAGGCGTTCCACATGCTGAGTTACAGACAGTTGGAACTGGTTGTTCTCTTCCCTAATTGACTGTCTTTTCTGTTCATAAGGTACAGACAGTATACCGGGCTGTGCTTCTACTAAACCACAGGGGATAGGCGTTAGAATTGAGCGGCATTGCCCTTTACTTTTCCACAACGTTTCTTCTCCTCGTGCCCATTTTATTTCTTCCCGTTCCATTTGCACTTGAAACGGTGCAAGAGCAAAACCATGAATCACCCTGACTGAGGACGGAGGAGCCACATGCACACGCATAGACATGCACGCGCACAGTCGCACACACCCAGCCACACAGCAGAACACGCGCATGCACGCACACACACACACACACACACACACACACACACACACACACACACACACACACACACACACACACACACACACACACACACACACACACACACACACACACACACACACACACACACACACACACACACACAAATATAAATACCTTTCAGCAGCCATCAGTGTCCCTGCATCACTCTTTTAGCTGCTGTCTGCTCAAGATAAGGCCCCGGTTCCGTTTCCCACTGATTGCCCTGATCTTCCTCTGTGTGTCCGTGTTGACTTTGATGACGACGAGGGTCTGCATCTTGCCAGTCGCAGCAGCAGCCGCCTGCAGTTCAGGGAAGGGACCACCGGGTGGCAGTAAAGCCACAGACAGGCCCGCACCACCTCATCCCCCCCTGCATTAGAAGAAAATGAGATGCAATCCCCTGAGCATGAAATCAGCTTTCCTCTTTATTTTCCTCCCCTGCTTTTATTTCTTCTAATACTCTCTCTCTCTCTCTCTCTCTCTCTCTCTCTCTCTCTCTCTCTCTCTCTCTCTCTCTCTCTCTCTCCGCTCTCTCTCTCTCTCTCTCTCTCTCTCTCTCTCTCTCTCTCTCTCTCTCCCTCTGCAAACACGCAGCCCTGCAGTCTTCATAGATCGTGAGCTTATATAGAGAGAGTGCCGTGCAATCTCCAAAACAATGCAGAGTCATATCTGCAATCAAGTTATTGTTAGATTGAAGTCGTTCGATAGCAGAGCTCTATATATTGTGTGCGTGGGTGGGTGGGTGGGACTGTGTGTGTGTGTGTGTGTGTGTGTGTGTGTGTGTGTGTGTGTGTGTGTGTGTGTGTGTGTGTGTGTGTGTGTGTGTGTGTGTGTGTGTGTGTGTGTGTGTGTGTGTGTGTGTGTGTGTGTGTGTGTGTGTGTGTGTGTGTGCGCGTGTGTGTGTGTGTGTGTGCAGACATGCATGCATGCAGCTCTGCGTGAGTTTCTAATTGACAATGCGAGAGACAATCCTCCCCCGCATTCTCTTTCTGTGTGTGTGTGTGTGTGTGTGTGTGTGTGTGTGTGTGTTGCCTGGCAGCTGGCAGCAAATAGCAGTAATTGTCTGCATCTCAAACTCCCTCTCTATCCACTGGCCAAATGCTAGCAACTTGAACAAAGTAAAGGCAACGTTCGTGCCAGTGCAGTCCTCCTGTTCTCCTACAACAGTGCGTGTATGTGGTGTGTTGGCATCCGGCCTGCATAACCTCTGTGCAGCTCTCCATTGTAGCCGGCCTGAGATCTGGTTGAGAGAGGTGTGTGTGACTGTGTGTGTGTGTGACTGTGTGTGTGTGTGTGTGTGTGTGTGTGTGTGTGTGTGTGTGTGTGTGTGTGTGTGTGTGTGTGTGTGTGTGAGTGATCACGATAGTAGAAAAATATCCCCCATTATATACAGAATGTACAGTATAGCCTTATATGCACTTTTGCATCAGCACACATTTTCCTTTGTGAAACAACAAATACTTTGCAGTGATCTTTTTCCTTAGGGAAACCGCAGACTATTTCATAGTCGGACACTCTTGAAAAATAATGTTCTGGGCAAAGCTTTAATGCAACAACATGCTCTGCTTTTAGTTTTATTTAAGCACTGCGAAATAACCCTCCCTCTCTACTCATCCTCCTCTACTTTGCTTTCCTTTCCTTTAATCTCTTCCCCGTCTGTCGTCTGTTTAACTCTCCTCCTCCCCCTGCTCTTCCACCTTTTTTTCACCTCTCCACTTTCCTCCGCTCACCTCTCCTGCCCTCCTCTTAATCCAGGCCCTTTCTTCCTTGTCCTCCCGTTCTCCCCTTGTTGTCGATCCCCGCGATTACGCCGCCGTTTCATTGCGCTCCAAGAACGTGGGAGCTTTCTCCTCTCTGCCGAACAGAGGAGGAGGAGGACGGGCGGGTGGACACTTTCCTCTCACATCCAGAGCAATTACTCAGCTCGCATAATAGAATTACCGCCACAAAGGTCACGCTGCATAGTTCCACGGGAACATTGTAAACAAACAAGTTAGCAGGGGAGAGCGAGGGAGGCAATGGCCGAGGGAGGCCGAAGACAACAAATGAAAAACAAACAAACAAACGGCCTCATCGGTTTGTCGCGGACGTTAACTAACTGTTTGTTTTCGTGGTGAATTTCTCTGTCGAGGCCAGTGATCATCACCGGAAAATAAAAACGTCCTTCATTGTCTTTGTTGGTGCCCTCGGTGGGTTGGGCTGCGCGGCTCCAGTGCTTTGCCACTTATAATGGGAAATAATCTTTGTTTTAAATGTACCCTGTAGCCTTTTTACTTCATTGTTCACTTTGGAGAGCAGAGGAGAGACAAAAGAGAGCGGCACAATAGTACCCTTCAGTATGACATGACGTCAATGATGAATGAAGGTTAGAGAAACAAGCAACAAACAACAATAAACGCCCCTGCACCTAGCCAGACGCACGGATGACACACATGGAACGCACGCACGCACGCACGCACGCACGCACGCACGCACGCACGCACGCACGCACGCACGCACGCACGCACGCACGCACGCACGCACGCACGCACGCACGCACGCACACACACACACACACACACACACACACACACACACACACTTGCACCCAGGGCTGGTACTGTACATGAAGCAACGTATTCATAGACCTCCTCATGCATAGTTGAGGAGTTTTCATATGAACGTTGAATAATTTTACCTGCTGTCCCTGTAAACGGGTTTAAGTAGCGCTGCCTGGCAAAGCCTGGCTAACAGGTGTTCAGCACCGTGCTCATGGGCTACTGGACGGGCTCATGGGCTACTGGACGGGCTCATGGGCTACTGGACGGGCTCATGGGCTACTGGACGGGCTCATGGGCTACTGGACGGGCTCATGGGCTACTGGACGGGCTCATGGGCTACTGGACGCGGAGGTGTTCAGCACCGTGCTCATGGGCTACTGGACGCGGAGGTGTTCAGCACCGTGCTCATGGGCTACTGGACACGGAGGTGTTCAGCACCGTGCTCATGGGCTACTGGACGCGGAGGTGTTCAGCACCGTGCTCATGGGCTACTGGACGCAGAGGTGTTCAGCACCGTGCTCATGGGCTACTGGACGCTAACAGGTGTTCAGCACCGTGCTCATGGGCTACTGGACGCTAACAGGTGTTCAGCACCGTGCTCATGGGCTACTGGACGCGGAGGTGTTCAGCACCGTGCTCATGGGCTACTGGACGCGGAGGGAATGCATTCTGCTTGGCTCCGATTCAGCCAGCCACAGATGTGTGCTGTAGGTAGCAAAAATCAGGCCGCCGTACCTGGGAATCCTTTTTGGAAGCAGCGGAGCTGGTCAGCCTTTCAGAAGGCGAAATGAAGGTGAAAAAAAAACATGCTGCTTGTATAACAGGGGCTTAGGGGAATCGATGTCGCACTAAGACGGATGTTTTGAAGGCTTTGAGTCTGTTCCTGAGCGGGGATCACCTAAAAGTTGTCCCCGCTTCAAACTACATCATATCCAAGCCATTTAAATTACACATACTGTCACCACCATTCCTCCTGCATTAGTGCTACAGGGGTTTCCAAATGGGTGGAGCAACAGCAGAGTATAGCAGTGCAGCAAGGATTTTTTTATTTCTTTCCCCCCTTCGTTTGCTGTCACACAAACCTACATTATGGAGATTATCTCAGCGGGAGAAAAGCTCCAGTATGAGCACATTTCAACATACTATCAAACCAATGTGAGCCTACGGTACCTTTTGGCTAAAGCGGGCTCGTAAAGTGGAGCAGAGGAATAATATGGGAACATTTGTCTATAAATACCAGAGGTAGATCAGAAATGGGCCAACACAGAGAGTCCCAGAGAGAGAAAGGTGTTTTGCCCTCAGGGTATTGCCTTTTGCCTCAGAATTATGCGACCTCTCATTGTTTTAGTGAGCGTTCTTTCATCCAAGTATACAATAGCTGCACAGGGTTTTGATGCAGAGCGAGCATCACATTTCACAGTACATATATTGTTTGTTGCTGTCGGGAGGAAACCTCATAACACCATTTTTGAGGTTTTTGATTTTTTTTTTGCATAAATCAGTGCTATTGAACACCATTTACGTCTGTGTTTTTTCGAAAATATCGAACCAATGGAAAGTGGTAAAAAAACGCTTTGGACAAAACCTCTTAACTCCATTGGACCCTCAAAATGTCTGCTAAAACAGCTAACTCCACCACCTCTCCCCCTCTCATGCAAGTAATTGAGAATATATAAAGTCACAACGACAAATTTGATGAGGCAGTATTGCTTGGTTTTCAAAATATAAGGTTTTCTTAATTTCCTGAAAAATTCCAAACATTTTGGAGTTGGGTGCTTTCTTCCCGACAGCAGAGACATGTAATGTCCAAGTCTGTCCAAGGACAACTGCAGCGTGTCCATCAATATTGTCAAATGTGTCCTGCTCAATTCCTACGTTCTCATTTATTGTTAGTTGCAACAAGAAGGCTATCAACCATTTTCATGTCAAGGACCCACAGATTGTATTAGACTGCAGACCCACATTCGAAAGGATTTCGTGCCAGGGAACCGCACAAGAGAAGATGTTTCTTGTTAGATTAGATTTAGTACAGAATTCTACAGCAGTCTATTCAATTGGTGAGGAGATAACATTCGAGAGAGTGATGGTCATTTGTATAATCTCATTCTCTCATTGGGCTATCTTGAAGTAATTGGCAAAATTAAACTATTCCTCATTTGGCTGCTGAGGAGGATCCCTGTAGAACCCCTCAAGGGTTCTGCTGAGGAGGATCCCTGTAGAACCCCTCAAGGGTTCCCACCCTGAGGAGGACCCCTGTAGAACCCCTCAAGGGTTCCCACCCTGAGGAGGACCCCTGTAGAACCCCTCAAAGGGTTCTGCTGAGGAGGACCCCTGTAGAACCCCTCAAGGGTTCTGCTGAGGAGGACCCCTGTAGAACCCCTCAAGGGTTCTGCTGAGGAGGACCCCTGTAGAACCCCTCAAGGGTTCCCACCCTGAGGAGGACCCCTGTAGAACCCCTCAAGGGTTCTGCTGAGGAGGACCCCTGTAGAACCCCTCAAGGGTTCCCACCCTGAGGAGGACCCCTGTAGAACCCCTCAAGAGTTCCCACCCTGAGGAGGACCCCTGTAGAACCCCTCAAAGGGTTCTGCTGAGGAGGACCCCTGTAGAACCCCTCAAGGGTTCTGCTGAGGAGGACCCCTGTAGAACCCCTCAAGGGTTCTGCTGAGGAGGACCCCTGTAGAACCCCTCAAGGGTTCTGCTGAGGAGGACCCCTGTAGAACCCCTCAAGGGTTCCCACCCTGAGGAGGACCCCTGTAGAACCCCTCAAGGGTTCCCACCCTGAGGAGGACCCCTGTAGAACCCCTCAAGGGTTCTGCTGAGGAGGACCCCTGTAGAACCCCTCAAGGGTTCTGCTGAGGAGGATCCCTGTAGAACCCCTCAAGGGTTCCCACCTGGTTCCTATTTCATTTTCAGAACCACTGCTATAACCTATAATAGCATTATCTAGACCAGTGGTTCTCAACATGTGGGTCGTGACCCCCAGGCGGGTCCCCACATGATTGTAAGGGGGGGTCCTCAGATTACAGTTAGGTGACAAAAATTGAATTAATGAATACCTCAAAAGAAGAAGAAAGAAAGAAACGGAAATAAAAAATACAATTAGGCCTACTGCAAAAACACGGTCAAACATTGGCCAATTGTAAAATTACATATATTGTCTTTATATGGTCTTTTAGCTACATGCTATTATATCTAGCACTAACCAAGATGGCGTCGTGTCAACCTTGAAATTTGCTCTGAAGCTGCAAATCGCTGGCGACTGATTTAATGGTTCCAAATGACGCTGGGCGATCTAAGTGTTAACATAGTGCAGTGGCGGCGCCACACATGCAGTGCCAGGCAGGAAAACAGACTGTATCACTCTTCATAGATGATGATGAGGAGGAGGAGGAGGAGGAGGTGGAACCCACTGCATAATGGTCATGTGACACACCATTGACCAAGCAACCAAGCAGCTCTTTATCCCACCGGTGCATCATCACATGACAACATGATGCCGTCGGTGGCTTAGACACTCATCCAGGCAGACGGCAGCCTTGACAGCTGGCTCCGCTACTGTTGGGTCTGATGGAAGTAGAAGATGGAGGAGTTTGATGTTTGCTGCTGCTCTGAGGGAGGGAGAGAGTGCTGTTTTTATTTCTTTCTTTTCTTTTTTTATTTCTTTTACATGGCTTTCATTTGCTAGCTGTGGGGAAGTATGATTTTCCCTGTGAAATGGCAGAAACGCATTCAAGCACAGATTCATGCAGTGAACATGCATATACACAGACGTGCACGTGTGTTTGGAGGCATAAAAAAGGAAGAAAAATAAAACGCTCCCCCAGAATGTCTGGTTCATACTCTCTCTCTCTCTCTCTCTCTCCCTCTCTCTCTCTCTCTCTCTCTCTCTCTCTCTCTCTCTCTCTCTCCCCCCCCGCCATCTATCTGTCCGTGTTATGATATCTCTATTAGAGCCGGGGTTCCGCAGCCAGCCCTTCGGGCCTAACGAGCTGTGCCGCCATTGGCCGATCAGGCTAATGAGGTTTGGCCGGCGCAGCGCCGAGTCACCGCGATAAGACTGGATGTCGCTCGTGTCAATTGATGTGTCACCACCAAGCAGCAAAGCCGCAGCATAATTGGATATGTGGCGCTGGGCAGCCCTGAAGGCCAGAAGAAACAGAATGCAGAATGAGAGAGGAGGGGGAGCCATCATGCCTGATTTAACTTGGCTGCGTGCTGTGTCGCGACTCAACAATAGTAGATCTCCAAGCTCACAACACGTCGCAGCACGGCACGTCTATAGCTTGTAGATGTTTTGTAGTGTTTTCAGTTCATGACACCGGCACGCAACTGAAGTATAAATAAGGCGGTGCGAGCGAGGAAAGTTCAGCGGAAGCGAGGAGATGTTTCTTCAAGTGAAGTGGGTTGCATTGCACTCATCATATGCTATATCTGGAGTTCATAAACATCAGCATGTGTCATCGCATCAGAGCCATGGGGTTATTGCTGAAGTCTTTCAGCCCTGTGGTGTAATGAGCTGTTTAGTGTCACCACCCCCAAACATCAAAATGGATTACTGCTCATTTTATGTGTCGGCATGCGAGACGGGGAGGTACATACAGTACACTACATCATGTGTGTGTGCCAAACATAGGGGTCATGCCCCACTTTGGATGCTCTCAATGGATACTATATATATATTTTTTTATATTCACATTATAAAAGATTTTCAGACATAAAAGAAACTGCTTCCAATCGCAACACGTTGCATCGTTCATCACTATTTTTTTTTTAAATGGGGCTTAATCAATTAATGGCCCATTGATTGATTGGGATACTCACACTACAAAACCATGCCGTAATAATTATACATATTTGCATGTATTCCGCTATTCTGAGTATTCTCAGACATAATATTGTAAGTACTGTACATTGGCAAGTCACTTCACTTAACCCCTTACAGCCCCCCTCACGTGTTGTCCCTGTGGGATCAACATATGTCTCCCCGCCATGCACAAGCCCTCTCCAGATCAAGAACACTAGTGCCTGTGTATATCCTACTTAATGCACCCAGAGGATAGCATATCTGATAACTATATGTATCCACAATAGGACGTACACAGCCATAACATCAGCTTCATAATCATATATATATCTCTCCACCCATAACGGCACAACTCCGACTTTGTCCAACGTGTCTTGGGGACTGCAGAGAAGGAAATGAGAGAGAGTGCGAGAGAGAGGGAGAGAGAGAATGATTGAGTTGAGCACATTACAGACAGTTACAGCGCAGGGTATCCATCTGTTCTGAGCCAGGAGAGGTAACCTTCAGGCTGTCACAGTTGTTCCCCTGCATGGCCCTGCACAGCGCTGTGCGGCCGGCCACAGACACATCCATCAATGCATGTTCCTGGACACACTTCACAAGCACCCGCAACACATACAAATCACCCAATCAATACCGCACAACAACTAGACACTATTTCAGGGGGTTTTCGAGGTGACATTTCTCCGGGAGTGTGTCTCAACTACATGTGTTTTTTTTTCGTACCCCCCCCCCCCCCCCCCCCCTCTCCTTTTCTTGTGAGATTGTTCATTGTGTTGAGGTTCTCTCGTGGTCAACATTTTTTGTCAGTCACTGCTCTTTTCTTTTCTTTTCTTTTCTTTTCTTTTCTTTTCTTTTCTTTTCTTTTCTTTTCTTTTCTTTTCTTTTCTTTTCAGTTATTTTCTTTTCTTTTCAGTTCTTTTCTTTTCTTTTCTCTTCTCTCTTTTCTTTAGTTTGTATAATTTGTATGAATGATAGATGCATTTATTGGGCGATAAAGGGAAAGAGCACATCTGCACTTCCACAAACATGCAGGTTATTCACTATGAACAGATGTTCATAGTGAATAAAAAGAGAATACATATATAGATAGAAACGGGCAGCTTGTCATTAACTTCTGTTGTGAATTGCTGCTGATCGGAACACGGCTGATGGTTTTGGAGCTACACACAATTCATTTGTCACTGGCAGCTGGACCTCCTCCTGTTTGCCCAGAATAGGGACGCAATGAGTGAATGAATGAACAGATTAATTAATTAATTTAGGCCTGAAGTCGAAATAAAAAAAACGTTCGCTCTGAAAGAATATATACCTATTCAAAGATTTGTGCCGCATTTTTACGATTTAAAAAAAATAGCAGACCTACATGTTCATAGCGCGCCACTCGGTGGCGCGCTATGAGCTTGTAGATCTGCTATTTTTCAATAGCTAAAGTATAACAGAATGCTTGAAACACCAAAAGGGGTTCCCGCCCAAAATGGGTTAATTCATGAAATGGTCAATTCCTCATTCACAACTACTTATTTCCTTCTTCTTTACCTATTGGTTTGTAAGGAACCATGTACAATATCAAACATAATTGTTGCCATTTGACGTATTTTTACAAGATTTGGCTTCAGCTCATTTCCATGCTGCAGTCCCTTGGCAGGTTATAGTTACATATAGCCGCACAATCCCCAGTAACAATAACAATGCACACAATATAGCACACCATTACACACAATACACAATGTACAATGGGGAATATAAGTGTAGAAAGGCATGCATAATGTAGTGGTGCATTAAAACAATGTGTTAGCTATAGGCTATATTACAATCAAACACAATCCAGATATTAGTGAATACATGTTTGTTTAGCCTTAAGCCATGTTTTCACGTTAGCTATGAAGCTTCTCAAGGAACTGCTACTCTTAAGTGTATTCCAATTGCTAATACCGTAGCCTTAAAAGTGATGGCAGACTGGCCAAATATTTTGCGTTGAATGGACAATGTCCACCAGATGAACAAAATATTGTCCTTGCAGTTATGCCTGTTTATGTCACTTGTCTTTTTTGGCCTAAAGGAAGGCCAAGAATAAGGCAAGCAGGGTCAAACATGATCACATTTCACAACAAAAAACTTGACTTAGATTGTGCACAATAACTGGCCAATATCCTATATTGGAACGCTAGTACAGTGAGTATAATCTCCCTCATTTTAAAATCTGAGGCAGATGTTTTCAGAGAAATACAATCTAGCCTTCTGTTTGTGACGAAGACTAGGTGAGATTTATTTATTTTATAATTTTTATCCCACGATTTTGCAACCCAGTTTTTTCACCCAGTGCCAATTATCTAATGTAATCCTGGGCGCTACACTTCCTCTGCCAACCTGGGGGGGCAGCGGACTACTAGGTGTGATTTCTAATGGATGTATACAGTAATCCTCAACTGAATCTTCCAGACTGACATTTTTTTTGTTGCTATTTTCACATATTTCACACCAACAAGCGTCTGTATGGAGCATTACCTAGTGTATCAGAGAAGATAGCAGTAAGGAGGATGAGACTAGCTGGCCACTGCCACCGACAACAAGAACTCCCGGCCAAAAAGCTTGTACTGTGGGAACACCTACCTATGTGGACGTACTAAAGAAAGATGCTGGTACAGAAAGCACAAATGAGCTGGCCAGATGTATGGAGAACCGAGATGACTGGAGACGCCGATGGAGGGCTCGTCTGAGGACGACGTAGAGAGAGACAGTCTTTGTCTACAATTTCCACCCCAAGGTCCTTCTCCCATGTCTGCTATGTGGTCTGGGTCTTGCGTAGATATTAATTAGCCTATGCCATGAAGTTAATTATACTCCTTGTACAGTTAATCCAATTAATCTGAGAGGTTTTAGGTTACAGTACTGTATATCTTGATAATTATATTGCGGCCGGAGATCTGATTAACCCATTTTGGTGTTAGCATTATGTTATGCTTTAGCTATTGAAAAATAGCAGATCTACAAGCTCATAGCGCGCCACCGAGTGGCGCGCTATGAGCTTGTAGATCTGCTATTTTTGAAAAATCGAAGAACGACTGACAGAAACATAGCTTTTTCAGAAAACTGTCAGGATGTAGAAGACATTTTTAGAATCTGATCTCAGGTCAAAATGGGTTAAGGGTGTGGCCATCAAATACGTATCCTACTACAGTAGTATCCATTTAGATTTTGATATAAGCATTCCATTGAGGCAGGATCTCTGCTAAACTGCAGCTTTAGGAGAGGATGTACAGTACAGGTATGGCTTGCCAAATAAAAGATTGCTCTCACCTTAACCATTCAGCCACAAACCAATTGTGAAGCCATCTGAAACCCACTCACATTTGGAACATCTAGAACTCCAGTGTAGCAAAAAAAAAAAGAAACCTCATTTTGGTAGATTTAACCTGCTTTTGATGCAAATAAAATGAGCTCAGTCAACCTTCAGCAATCTTATAATCACCTCATTTGAGCGGAATAAGTGAATACGACGCGATAGCCCTGGTAAAACGTCCATCATGATGAGTGTGACCGTACCCAGCGGAGTCTGCCCATCAACACAATTAACACTTTATCACATCCAAACGATAAGTGAAATCAGGGTCATAAGTGAAATTCACGAATTGTAAAGGCGTTTAACCCATTTAGGCCTGACCTCAACATTTAAAAAAATTCTTCTTCTAGTTTTCCATTTTTCTAGTTTTCTGAAATAAATATTTTCACGATTTTTCAAAAATAGCAGACCTACAAGCTCGTAGCGCGCCACTCGGTGGCGCGCTATGAGCTTGTAGATCTGCTATTTTTCAATAGCTAAATTATAACAATGTTTAAAACACAAAGGGGTTCCCGCCCAAAATAGGTTAATGTTAACGGCATACCTCCGAGGCTTTTTTATATGGAACACTATGTCCTCGTTTTACTTTCCAGACTAGAGCCACTCGCCTCGTAATGGGCATGTACTTGGTGTACTATGTAGTAGGAGGTCGTGTCAACTCTGTCAACCATTCTGTTTATTTGGCCATTAGAAATATTGATTGACAGGCCAGAGAGAAACGGTGAGAAGTGAAGCTGCTGAACTGAAATGTTGCCGAGTGCCTCACAGGAGCTCTGTTAAAGGGAGATGACATTTTTATTCAAAGAGAATACACAGTTACCTAAAAACGCGTAGTCGTGGTTTACTTGACATTTACCCTGTCATTCTTCATAGGCAACTAAGTCAACTACTCGATCACTCGATTACACACTTATCTACAGTAGATAAGTGTGCGCTAAATGCCTAAATTGAAGAAGGAAAAAAGTATTTTTGGCTAATTTATTGATAATTGTATTGATAATTGCCTTGCTCCCCTTGTCTCGTCATCACCTTCTCTGTCTTCCTCAACTTCTCTCTGCCTTGCTCCCCTTGTCTCGTCATCAGACTCTGTTTTCCTCAGCTTCTCTCTCTCATTCTCTCACACAGCGTCACATGCTGTCTTTTTCTCACCTTGGTTGCCAGATATGTGTTAACAGATATGTATCTGTTAACAGGAGATTGAGCTAACTTGAGTGGTAAGTTCTAACAGTGTGCAAGTCTTACTACTACTACTACTACTACTACAGGGTGTAAATTTGCTCGCTTTTGAGAGAAAAAGAAGGAATGCAATGGGATGACATGCATGCACATTTTTTACATTATGCTTTCTTTTTTCATCTTAACAGACAGAGAGAAAGAACACATACAGTACCAACTGCTCACAGGGAAGGGGAGAAGAAGCACATTAAACACATGAGCACGCACGCACGCACACACAGACACACAGCTAGACAAGACATTGAATTTCTGTTTGAGCGATGATGTAAGGCTTCTGAACTAGAAAGGCTGGAGTGGTGGAGGCATAGCGTTGGAGGCATAGCGTTGAGGCGTAGCGTTGCCAGCAGCAGCATGTGGCAGTATTGGTTCAGCAGAGATTAAGTAGGAAGGAGCTGTAAATGGGCCGCCTTGTTGTGAGACTGGGTTGTGATTGGTGCATTATTAATTACAATAAATGTTACCCCCCCCCCTCTGGTGGTACCATAAAGTTATAAAGGATAGAGGGCGGACTGCCCCGCCCCCCTGCTATTCATCTCGATGGAAGTTGCTCAGTGGTGTTTTGAAGCACCCCGAGAGAACTCAGTCTACTTCTGCATTTTTTGCCGATTTGGGCACCAAAATGTTGTGCCCAAAACCAAGGACTGTCTAAAGAGGACGAGACGCGAAGACAACATGGCGTCGTACGGGCGACGCCATGTTGCTCCATGGAAGGAAAGAAACATGCGCAATGGGCTATATGCAGCCAACACTTCCGCGTTCAGCTTCCTTGGTCTCAACTGCGCATGTTTCTTTCCTTCCATGGAGCACCATGGAGCAACATGGCGTCGCCCGTACGGTCTTCGCGTCCCGTCCTCTTTAGACAGTCCTTGCCCAAAACGCGGAAGTGCTCAATGTTTAACCCCAGCTGCACAGGGTTTCCTCGCACTAAATGCAGGGGCCCGGCTGCAGTTCCAGCTCTGACCACTACGTACCTGCGGCTTCAACGTTGGCAAGCCTTTCTGGGGGCTTGGGTGACACGCAGAGGAGCAATTGTTTGAAATAGGCTCTCCGGCCGTGCTGAAATGAGCATGGCAGCACACCTAGACGTTAATAGAAGATTTGAGAACGGATTAATCACAGATTAGAGATATCATCAGTTGTGTTGATTAGACCGAGTTTCGTCAGAAACAGCAGCATTATTGGCTTAGGAATGGAACAAAAAAATAATAAATCAAAGAATACATTTAATTTCCCTCCTGTGTTAACTGTGCATATATATATGAATAGGATGGGGCACCTCCTGTATTTTGCACATCAGTTATTATGGTGCTACTTGGAGAGACAGATATTTTCTGAGGTGGTACTTGGTATAACATGGTTGAGGACCACTGCTCTAGCCTACAGTATAGTATACTATAATATACAGTATAGTATACTGCACCACGCTCTTTTCATGTGAGGTTTTACTGCCAGCTTCTGTTGCATATCCTTGTATTTGATGGTAGTTCTGTACATTCACACTTTTGTGTTCTATTTGTTTATGCATCCCAGGCACGCAGGCACGCACGCAGGCACGCACGCACGCACGCACGCACGCACGCACGCACGCACGCACGCACGCACGCCATGTTAATGGATACTAGAGACGCACACGCGCAAGCAGGCACGCACTCACACACACAGACAAAGTAGGACACTGATGCCATTTAGATTAGTGTCCCATGTGGAAAATGCTGTCATGAATTTAGCGAGTGACAAGGGATCCAATTATGGCTCGTTGTGGCTAGTCTGAAGCCCCACCGTCTCAAATAGTATCCCAGGCGCCATGCTAGGTGGTGTCTGTCTGTCTGTCTGTCTGTCTGTCTGTCTGTCTGTCTGTCTGTCTGTCTGTCTGTCTGTCTGTCTGTCTGTCTGTCTGTCTGTCTGTCTGTCTGTCTGTCTGTCTGTATGTCTGTCTCTCTCTCTCTCTCTCTCTCTGTGTCTCTCTCTCTGTGTGTCTCTCTCTCTCTCTCTACTCGTCTCCATTTGTGTCCGAGTCCATCGTAGGGAGGCTAGGATAAATATTAGGGTCAAACAAGACAGGCAACATCACTAGATTTGTAATGTAATTTGCAATGACCGCTGTCACCCCAACGTGCAGAGAAATAGTCACGCACAGACGGACACACTCACAGTCTCACACACACACACACAGGTACACACAGTGCACGCACACACAGATACACACACATGCACAAAACCATGCACGCACGCATGCACGAACACACACACACACACACACACACACACACACACACACACACACACACACACACACACACACACACACACACACATACAGTCACACACAGTCACACACAGTCACACACGTGCACGTGCAAACAGAGACAGACATAAACAGCCGTGTGCCCTTGACTCCAGAACTAATGCTAACGTTCGTCTCCCAGCATGGTTCCCTCAGTGTTGGTTAGTATGTTGACGACAGATAAAAGAAATGGGTACAACTCACCAAAGCAGTGCCCTATTTATGAAGCAAAGTTCACACATGCTTACATCTGTTCTTTTTTGGCAAGCGACACCCTTGCGTTGTGGAGAATTAATTAAGCTTAAAGGAGTAGTTCACCCAAACAATGACTTATTTTCTATCAATGACTCACTCCATGCATGAAGCCTTGAATTCAGAGAGATGTTTTGGTTTTAGTCGCATTCTGTAGTCAATCATTGGATGAGGAGGGATGTCCAATATTATGGGCCTCCCCATACTATCGGCCGATATGCATTAAAAAAAGTAATATCGGAAAATATCGGTATCGGTTAAAAAAAGAAGAAAAATAAAAATCACAGTAATCCTTAATCATATTCCATATATTATTCAATGGCTTTTGCAGAGAAATGAGACGGACTTAAGTCACTCTCGATCAATAAGGCAAGGCAACTCTGCTTCTGTACTGTCAAATAGGCCTGAGTTGACTTATGGTAAAACAAACGTGCATAGCATATATACTGTATCGGCATCGTAAAGTAGAATACAATATATACAATATTGGATATTGGCAAATATCAGACATAATTATCTTTTTGGTGAACTACTCCTTTAAGCCAGACCTTGAGAGCAAATTGATCTCTATCTGACGCCTTGTAAAAGCCAAACGTGCACATAACATGAAACCACACACACAACAGGACCACAGCCCCCGTGTACAGTATGCAGTCCAAACGTGCAGAGGATTCAGCGTGACACGCCGCTACTGTTTCAATAGTATTATGTCCCCGCAGGTGCTGTAAATCATTCTCCTCCCTGACAGCCAGGCTTGACCAAATCACGCTTGATGGATTGATCCAACTGTCTTAAAGGGGATCCAGATAAAGACCCACCGCTCTGTGGTAGCGCTATCGATTGTAATCAATCTTGGTTAGCTTAAGCTCAGCAACGTGCAATTGATTTGGACACTAGATTGCGACTGTGTGTGTGGGGGTGTGGGTGTGTGTGTGTGTGTGTGGGTACGTACGTACAGCATGTCTACACACTTGCATTCCTTCGTGAATGTGTGTGTCCGCCCGCACAGCATTGCAGCACTTTGAACAGTGTGTGCGTTAGCGATCGCGCCGACCCCATTTGATCCGGGGCTGTTTTCAGACCTTGTTGACTCCAACGTGTGCTCCTCGCTCCACTGCCCCACTTCCTGCATGACCCGAGTACAACATGGTGTCCAATAATAACACTTGTTTTCCTGCCCCCCCCCCCCCCCCCCATATATATATACAGTATATCACATTCTTGCACGAGAGGGGAATGGCTAAGAGAGCCAACACACGCACGCACACACACATGACCTTGAGGCACTGCTGGGTGCATTCCCAACACGATTATCTATATGGCTTGTCAATCTCCATCGCCAGAGTTTACATGAGCATGGAATGGCTAATGTGTCAACCCCCCCGCCCCCCCAACACAGACACCTCCACTGCAACCTCCCTGCACACAGCCGGTTTCGGCTGACCTGTGCTCGGCGATGCTCTCTTTCGTTTGCTCTAAATGAATATTTTACAGAACCACTCTGGTTGATATAGTGTGTCCTGTCCTATTTTGCCATCTGTGGATAGATGGCAATGGCAGTGTGGTTTCCTGTTCATTATTCACAGTTGTGTGTGTGTGTGTGTTTATGAGAGAGAGAGGGAGAGGGAGGGAGAGAGAGAGAGAGATGCCCCAGGCCTTTGCCAGCCCATTACTCCCTTGCTGTTCTTGTGTGCGCGCGTGCGCGCTTGTCGCATGTTCATACTGTCCTGATTGTCTCTCCATTCTAGGGATCCTCGTTACTGCTCCCACACTGTCACAAGCATCTGCTTCTACCCCTCCCTTCTACTATGGAGTCCCTGTGCCAGGTACTTCAGGCCGCATGGAGCACGCCCCTGCTATTGTAGCATTACACAGACACAGTGGGAGAGAGAGAGAGAGAGAGAGAGAGCTCAACAGCGATAGGAAATGTGTTTGAGCTCTGATACAAACACGCCATCTTGGCAGAGAGCCATTTGCCCGACTCCGTGCGCTCTTGGCTGGCGGCGAGGCCCCCAGGAAGCCCCCAGCCCCCTCGCTGCTGCTGGCGGTTCAGGCCTGCAGTCAGTCAGTCATCGCCAGGCCGTGACCGGAGGCCGTGCTCCCGGGGTAACCCCTTGGCCCACTTTTGGCCCCCTCACCCCAGGCACCCCAAGAGGGCGCCCCCTCTCACAGTGATGCATGGCGGGGGGAAGCGTGTGACGTCCGTGAGGAATACTGTCGGGGAGATAACAAGCATGTTAAAATTAACATAACCAGGCCAATTTATTAAAGTGGTGATTCTTGGTAAATGGCATGCGATTTCTAGCCTCCTGTAGTAAATAATTGGAATGAAAAGTCACCATTGGATACATACATGTAATTGCGTTTCATATAATATAATAACATTCAAATCATACCATTTCTTATTATGACGTTGAAATATGGAGAAACATGCTCATTTTCTGGCCGACAGCAACAATATACTAACTAAATGAACAAATAATCATAGCTGCCCTCTGAGGGCGGCACTTCAGTTTCCATGTCAACCAGTGTTTATTTATAAATAGATATAAATAGATGATATACAGTATGTACAGTACTGTGTAGATACTAACTGTTTAAAGTCATGGTAATTATTGAATGACCCAGAGGTGTCTTGGCTACAGTATTCATTCTATTCAAGGATGTGAAAGTATACAAGTAAGCAAGCCTTGGGTGCTCTTAACCCATCCTGGGCGGGAACCCCTTTCGGTGTTTTAAGCATTATGTTATGCTTTAGCTATTGAAAAATAGCAGATCTACAAGCTCATAGCGTGGCACCGAGTGGCGCGCTACGAGCTTGTAGATCTGGTATTTTTTGAAAAAACGTGAAAATGTGGCGTGAATCTTTTAATATATATTCTTTCAGAGCGAACATTTTAACTCAAATCTTTGCTTCTGGAAGATCCCTGGAACAACATATTTTCAGATGGGGGTTGGCGGCCAATTACATATATTTTTGGGGGTCCTTGACATGGAAATGTTTGAGAACGACTGACATAGAAACATGGATTTTTTTTCCCAGAAAACTGTCATGATTTAGAAGACATTTTGTAGAATCTTTTCTCAAGTCAAAATGGGAAGCATCTCTCCTATAGTATATCCTGACCAAGCAAAAGTGAAGTGATTTAATAATCTGACTTTTTTTCTACAAAACTTATAACAAAACGTTGTTGAATACTGTAGTTTGATTGTAGAGTCAAGGCATTCTGCGGTATGCAGCATACAGTATAATAATAATAATAATAATGGATTTTATTTATAATGCAAAAAGTGGCAAAAATAATAAACAATAGGTAAAAGCAGAAAAAAGAACATTACACGATTAAAAGCACACAGTTTAGCATCAAGAAAAAAACAAAACAGTTATTGAACATGAGGTCAGGGAATAAAATCAGTGGGTTTGGGGGAAGGCCTTTTTAAAAAGGTAGGTCTTTAGTCCTCTCTTGAAGCAGTCGATTGACTGTGGCGCTCTCGAGTGTGCGGGGAGAGCATTCCACAGTTCAGGGGCAGCTGTGCAGAAGGCCCTGTCACCCATGGTGCGCAGGTTGGCCGTGACTGCTGTTCTCAATAACAGACCAGTGTTGTGCCTGTTTACTGTATGTTGGGAGCAGATTATTTTATACTGTAACATCACTAGGCTGTATCAGTGACCTGCTACACTGTAACAGGCCTATGCCGTACATGTTGAGGGCCCCACAACCACATGTTAATGTCATTGTCTCTTCGCTTCATGAAATCAATATAGATCTAAAACACTTGAGCACTATTTTGTACATCATTGTGCAATGTTGTTACGATTAAATAGCCAATCTAGGCTCACAATGTGTTGTGATTGATTTGACACGTTGATGATGATGCGTTGTCAACTTGTAGATCTGCTAAAAACCTATTCGCAAAATATAGGGACACCAGATGGAAAGTGGTTTGTTTGCCACCACGCTCTGACTTCTCTGGTGCAATATCCTGTTAGATCAATAACATTAATGCAGTCACTGATGAAGGCTGGATAGCTGAAACGTCTGTTCTTGTGACATGTAAGTAAGTTGCCTTGCCGAGCGATGGGGCCCATAGGGGCAGGAGCCTATCTCCTGTTTCTGTAGCGTGAGGCAGCTTGATGTACAAGTACACCCCCTGGACATGACGCTAGTATGTCGCAGGGACTTACCCCCAATCCAACCCTTGATGCTGAGTGCCAAGCAGGGAGGCACTGGGTCCCATTTTTTAGAGTCTTTGGTATGACCCGACTGGGGATTGAACCCCAGCCTCCCAGTCCCAGGGCGGACACTCAACCACAAGGCCACTGATCTGGTATCTGATCTTGTGACATGTAAAGATACACTAAAAGACACAATTCACTCTTTCCACTGCAGTGTGCAACCCATTACCTTTATAACTACTGACTATGACATCACATGTTCAGTTACAGATACAATAAAAATGCATCTTTTTTTGTTTTAGATGACCATGGGGGCACATTATGACGTGACTGTTCCATTGTCACTGCCTGACATGACATCATTAATTGACATACGTATTATGCTGTCTATCAAATACATGCATTACACCTTGAACCTTTCCCAGCGGTGGTGGTCCACAGGTCAGAGGCCATTGCATTACAGCAACACCTGGCTTGACACCCTGGCACAGAAGAAACTATTTGTCTTTTATTGGTGATCTAATAGCGGAATTGTAAGTGATACTAAATCATCTTTATTGTTGCGATGTCTGATACAGGCTGTATTCCTGCTGACGAGCTCTAGCCCGCACAGCACACCGCTGTGTTCGGAAAGGTTTATGGGTTAACCTTGATCTTTTGGCGGGTTAGCTACTTTATAAAATGGCTACAAGCCCTTTCCCCTTCCAAACTACTTCATAAAAACGCACATATAGCAAATGTGAGGGGTGTGAGGGGTATCTTTTTGTTCCCGTTATCAACCCACGGATACAGACGGACACAGCCCAAGTCTAATTCCCCATGCTTGTGGAAAATGCACAAGGTTGAATCTGTTCCAACGATTACTGACATCTCAATTACACACCCCTGCATTCACAGGCAAATAAACTCCTCAAGGAATGGGTTCCTCATCTCCTCGTTGCCTATAGCTACTGTCATGGCTGAGGGAAGTAGGGGTGCTGGGGGGGGGCTGGAGCACCCCCTCCCCCCAGGACAGGAGGGGGAAAATAATAATAATTTTAATCAAAATAGATTTCTGTTACTAGGCCTAATAAATATGCTGTATCACAGTATCGGCGCCTTATCCTTGTTAATTTCCTGTGTCCGTTTGCTCATGCGTGTGGAGAGGGAAAGTAAAAGCCACTTTTCTGCGTGAAAATGCGCTGTGCGCGTGCATTTTGCGCACCCCCTACTAAACGTTCAGCACCTCCTACTGTAAATATCTTTCCACGGCCATGGCTACTGTATCTTCCATCACTAGCTATCAAGAATTCAAAGATGAGGCAGAAAATCATATTTATGTTTAGTCGCCTTTTGACTCGCCTATGGGTCTATTGGAAAGTCCCTATTTTTTGGCCACTTACTCCAACCTTGTACCTTGTACATTTAACAGAATCATAAGAGTCTGTTAACACGAGGCCTGCCGGGAACATAGGAATTTTAAAACGTAGAATCTTGTGGCCTGCCACAAACGGAAAAGCCGTTTTAACAGCGATGTATTAATTAATGCATGTTTTAATACGATCGTATCGAAATCTACCGTCAGTTAGCTTTGTTATGCTTCTGACACAATGGGCGCGGCCATTTTGAAAATGCGCGCGCATCCACTTACATTGCCGGCTCTGGTTTCAGACGGCTTTATCTCACAGAAGCGACATTGCAGAGGACGCTTTGTCCCAGACAAGCGTTTTCAACGGCCTGTAGCAGGCGCTGTGATACTCGCGGTCAGCTTTTTCCACCGCCGAGCGAGACAACAACAACCGGTCATGATACCACACACAGCAGCTTTTCACAGGAACAATGCGATTACGGATATTTGGATCTTCAAAGTAAGTGTTACGCGCGATAAAACCTTGGCAATACGCAATCGAGGGATTAATGAATGGCGGCAGGCAGACGGTTAAATGTCGTAGAAGCTGCATTTCATGAGCATTCATGTTATAACCGGGATTTGATCCCAGTCATCCTGCGTGGGAGACGATCTCTACCAGTACGATACGATGGGAGAATAGAAAGTTACAGATAATTGTCTCCACCAGGCCGAAGGCATGGGAAGCCAATATGTTTTGCACCCTGTCTGTCCGTCTGTCCATTTGTCCGTCCGTCCGTCCGTCTGTCTGTGTACAGCTAATCTCCGGCACCGTTGGTCCGGTCAATGCCAAACTGTGCACACACACACTGCCTGGATGCCAACAACGAACCTCTGCCGCAAATTTTCCAGAACGGCCTGTTATAGCGCCACCATGACGCAGATCGTTGTTTTTTGTATTACTCACGCAATCATGCAAATTGGTACGCATCTCTATAGTCTTGTGATCAAAACAGATCTGTCAGACATCGAAAGTTTTTCACGACTTTCCCGTTTAGAACAAAATGCCGCAAATGCATGCACATTCCCACTAGGCTGAGGATGAAATGCCACGTGACATTTTTCAAATCAGTCTCATGGTGGTGCTATAAAAGGCCCAGTCACGTCTTTATCTATAACTGCGCCGACCTGCGTAAACGTTTGTATGCACACTCCCTAGAGGCCAAGGAAAAACGTCTGCCGTGCATTTTTCAAATCTGACATTTATAGTGCCACCAGGAGGCTGACTTATGTGAAACACTTTATTAGTCGTTAAAATATTATCCAGCATGCAAATCCGTACACATGATCTTTATAGTCATGTGATCAAGACGGATGTGTGATTTTTTTTTTTGGCTAAGATTGACATGCAGGTGTGGCCCGTTTTTAACAAAATGCCTCAAATCATGAACGCATCGTTCAATTACTTTGAAACTTTGCACACACATTTCCGTGATGTTGAGGAACAATTTATGCCACCCTTTTAACATTGGCCTATTATAGCGCCACCAGGAGGCACATTTTTGCATAACAACACACTCCTACACATTTTGTTCAAACATCACAAACGTACCTGACCTGGTGGAGACCTGTGGTCCGAGGAGCACATTTTCTAGTTTTGCTACTCTAATTGTTGGAAAGTGGTTTATTAAAGTCAAGTCAGTTATGTAGCACTGCACATTTCATTGAGGTCCAAACTCAAGCACTTCACAGAGCAGTAGCTGAATACACAATGGAGCACAACTTTCCAGTGACCACCCTAACCTCCCACCCACACACGTACAGCAAGGATTCTAAAACCCCAGTCATATTATGTTCTTTATTCTCCATAATACATATCAGGATCATACTTCTGTTTTGTACGACTTTGCATATATACATTTTTACTTTATTGTTTTATCGTTGACTATTGTTATGCAATTTGCTCAAATAAAAAAATGTTTTAAAGGTATATTCAGTGATTTCACTTAATTCAAATATCACTTATTTTTTCTTTTTCTTTGGATAATCCTCCCTACTATAAAGTGTGCTGACCATATAAGGAGTTCCTCCCTGTCCCCAGTGAGCCCCTGGGGTCAAAAAACCCTAGTTTCGGTTTGGGCTTTGGGTGGCAAAGCCTTCATCCAATCAGGATGAGAGGGGCCTTCCTCCAATCATGATCGAGTGGGGCGGGCATTGGTGCACGTGCTGTTGGTCTGTTGTACTTCCCCCACTGTAGAGCGTGTGCATGTGCACATCTTGTTACCGGGTGGACCGGGTTTCTTTCCAAATCACCCAAATCACTGAATGCTCCTTTAACTTAAAACTCCAGTCAAAAACTCCAGTCAAAACTCCCCCCCCACCCCCCCACCCCCCCCCCCCCAGGAGTGGTCCAGGAGTTTGGAAAGGTCTTAAAAACAAGGATATTTATTGGAAAATTGGGGAAAATCTCTACATTCCATAAGTCGGTATTGTTTTGGTTTAGTTTGTTCACCTTGTATCCATGGCTCTATGCACTTTGTCATTGCATTGCTACATGTTGCAGAATGCTATTTTTGCTTCTTCCCTGTCAATGACGAGCCCCCAAAATAGCGATGCCAGTTTTTAAAGTGCTTACACGTTTCCTCTCTTTCCTGCATGTTGAATATTTCCCTTTGAGAGAGCCAGTAAACAAGCTGTGCCTTTACTTGCCAGCCCTAGCTTAATCCCTTTTGACCTGAGATCAGATACTAAAAATGTCTTCTTCATCCTGACAGTTTTTCTGAAAAAGCTATGTTTCTATGTCAGTCGTTCTTCGATTTTTCAAAAATAGCAGACCTACAAGTTCGTAGCGCGCCACTCGGTGGCGCGCTATGAGCTTGTAGATCTGCTATTTTTCAATAGCTAAAGCATAACATAATGCTGACACCAAAAGGGGTTCCCGCCCAAAATGGCTTAATCCCTTTGCTAGGAACCACGGTGGCATTGCAGATAGTCTCCAACCTCCCCATTTCTCCACATGAAACACAGGCCAATGGCGATGCTGCGCCCTGCACACGCCTCTCCAAGGAAGCTCCCTGGTATCCTGCGTTCCCATGGTGTCTGGCTCAGCAGTCACATGCAGTTTCCCCCCCCCAGCACGCTTTTTTTACCTCCTGGCACACAGTAGAAAAAAAAGAAGAAGAAAAATCTGGCACCTTCCGGAGTGTTGTCATCCTTTCCCTGCTAGCTTTCACCTCCTCCTCCTCCTCTTGTCTTCATTTTGTTCATTTCCACTCGGTCGGTTCCCCCGTTTCCCGTTAGCACTTGACGGGTGGGCAGCGCGGGGCATGGGGCGCCAGGCGAAAATGGAGAATGAGTTATTGTGTTTGTCAAACTTGCTGAATCTCACACCCTGGGTTCCCTTTAGCTATCGTGTGAGTGTGAAAGAAGCTCGCGGCACACACATGATGCGCTCGCCTCACACTCACACAAATCAAGGCCCACAAGGCATCGAGCGTGTGGCATCTATAGCCTATATTAGCCTTCATTTGTTACTGTGCGTGTGTGCGTGCGTGTGTTGTACATGCCGTGCCGTGCGTGCATGTCAGTGGAGGTTGCAGCGAGAGGAAACCTGTGTCTGTGTGTACAAACCCAATGTTCTCGTTAGCCTTTGTGCTTTATGTGTTTGACCGGAGCGCCACCTTCAACCTTATACAGTAGCCGCTCATTGTTGCTGGCTCCACAATGTCGCTGTGACAACCCCCCCCCACCCCCCCCCCCCCGGCCCCCCAGAGGGTTCAACATCACGGTGCTGACCTTCATCTCACCACTTCTCCCTCCCTTACTGCCCCCCGTACTGTTTTGTAATAATAATCCAAGTACTTGTCCCGATTATTACATGTACTTAGTTACTTTACACCACTGATTTGGGGGGTGGCAGTAGGGCAGGGGACGCACGCACGCACGCACGCACGCACGCGCTGATACTGGCATATATAGTCAACACGCTCCCCATTGTTCCTCGGCTGTTCTTCTGCCCCATTTCCACCGGGCTCCTCTCGGTGAATCATCAGGCATCGTTATATAAATGACTCTAAACCACGTTGAGACACCATCAAGAGAAATTACACGATTCCTGAGTCACGCCTCATTTAATGGGCTGGCTGATTTTGTTTGGGCTCGGCAGTGTTTCTCATCCCCCCGGATTCTCTCCCATCCCCAGGGCACGTGGCGTGCAGTGGATGTGCGTGCGTCGTGCGTGCGCCGTGCGCATGCACGTGTATGTGTATACCCCCGCTGCAGCCTGGCATGATCATCTGTGTCGGATTTGCGTTTCCTTTTTTTCAAGTGCTTCCGAGTAGGGGACGGACGGACGGACGACATTTGTCTCTGCTGCATGCCGTACGAGTGGCAGAGAAACTGTATAATGGAATGGGGAACACCACTATACTGTAACACTACATGTACAACACCTGTTTGGTCCCCAACATGGCAGGTGTAGGACTACTACTATTTGAAACTCAGGAATTGAAGAATATTTGTAATACCTGCAAAGAAAAAGACCAATACTGCATCAAAAGTAATCGACAAACTACCGGTATGTTATAAAAACTGGTCAAACATTGGCCAAATTGTCAAATAATACCCTATAGAAAGAGGCAAAAATTGTGAAAATAGCTGATCTACAAGCTCACAACAACGCCTCACTGAGCTTGTAATTCCGCTATTTTCACAATATTCATCTGTGGAACAGAGTCAAACAAAATGTGTTGCCTTTACATTCCATGTGCTTATCAGGGTGCGGGGTCCCCGGTTCATTGAGTTCAAATTCAAATATGATTATTTTGGGGGGTCGCAGCCTGAATAGCTTGAGAACCACTGCACTACAGTGTACAGTACACGCAACTGTTACAACCGTACACACTCGGAGGTACATTTAATCTCAGGGTTTTATTATGTAGCTTTCACTGCCTTAATGCTTCAGCTACAATTTAGGATTGTTCAAATTGCATTAATGATTGTTCATTAATGTTCCCTTGAGCCATAAATTAACTCTGATGGGACGCACGCCTCTATTAAGAATAAATTAAAAAGGAGAGAGAGAGAAAAGTTGAGATCACCTCAGGGTTTTTTATGGGCATGGGAATCCACGAATGGGGAAGTTAATTTTGGTGTAAAAGCTCTATCACATATTTTAAAGTTATGTTAAACTAGTTACCTGGCCATGACAGAAGTCTAGATATTGTCGATCATCTTTATCTGTCCCTGTGCGCAGGGACAGATAAATTATTATTTAGTTTTATTTTATTTATTTTTTACCAGTTTTACCATTTGGTTCCATTTGTGCGCACTCAGAGTTACAGACCTGTAAAGGTCATTTAAGGCTACAGTTATTTGTGTTTTCTGTTAAAAATATTGTCCATTTCCATGGTAAAAAAAATAGTTTGACAAAAATGTCCACCACCAACCAGTATGGTGATGACCTCTGACTATGTGGTAAAAGTCTGATTTTGAGACCTGTTTCACCGTACAACGAGAGTGAATGGAACGGCTACCTCCAGTATCTCTCTTATGGAGCACGGAAGCAACAGGCACAGATTATCGACCTTAGTTGAACCATGGCCAGTATAGTTGGTTCTACTGAAGTTCAACATTGATTTAAGTAGAAAGCCTGGCTGCTGTTTTTCCCGTGTTTAGCTTTTCCAGGTTGTACATTGACCTCACAGATGAAACTTTCTTTTTCGTCCTGCGATTAATTCACACCATGAGAAGATGTAGGAGGTATTGATTGGGCTGTCCTTGGCCGTAGGAAATAGCATGAGAGTTTTCAAAGTGTAAGCGGTATTCCCGCAGTAATCGACAAGTGCGGTAGAAGAGGTTAGCCTTGGCTGGGGTTTCTGATAACCATGTTTTGCTGTGAACCACCTCCTGCATCCTCTCTCCTGGCCTTCTTCCATCTGCATTATTTGTAGAGCGGCTGAACATCACCCAGATAGCCATACATGTTTCATTGCATTAACATTGTTCTTAAATTATCCCATTACTGTCTTCTCTAATCTCTGTCTGTGGGGGGAAAAAGCTGCTGTCTTTGAGGAGCTCCTTGATTGGAATAGGCTAACTGTTTTTGCATTTGCATTTGCATTTTGTGAACATATTACAGTTTGTCATTATTTCAACATACAACCTTATCTCAGATTTGGATATGTTATGTTAAAAAAAGAATACTGTAGTAGTGGGTTATTGCAGGCCTAAAATGTCTCCGGGGAAACTGTACAAAGATATTTTTTTGGTGGAAGGCATCCTTCTCTACGGTTCAAAAGAACCTTTCATGGAGGAACCTTCCCATGAAAGCTAAGCAATTATGGCATCTCTCCCATTTCAATTGGGCCACAAATTAGAGTCCTCTCTGCTGAATACTGCTACAGAGCAAAAAGACCAGATCATCTGGGATATTCTGCTCTGGAGGCTCCACTGCCCATAGAGAAGAAGGAGACCATGTCACATGTCCAGATGTTCTGAGTAGGGATACAGTAACAGGACTGTTGAATGAACCTGGTGTGGCAATGAGCAACAGAAACAAGCGTCTGTCTCAGCTCTTGATGGCGCTGAAGGATGATGATGATGAAAATATATCAGTATTATTTCAACATCATAAGCTTGGGTGTTCAATAAACTAATGTTCTGGTGTCAAACAGAAGGCCTACAGTATCTTCAACCGTAACAGCGGTGATAGCATTCACACTTTCACAGGTGATGAAATGGGCTCTGATTTATTCTCCCTCAGCCTTGAAAACTCTGGGGTTACGTTTTGAGCCTGCAGTTAGAAAATAGAAGTGAAACTCAATATCCCCCAGTTTTCTTTCTCTCTCTCTCTTTCTCTCCCTCTCTCTCTCTCTCTCTCTCTCTCCCTCTCCCTCTCCCTCTCCCTCTCCCTCTCCCTCTCCCTCTCCCTCTCCCTCCCTCCCTCTCTCTCTCGCTCTCTCTCCCTCTCCCTCTCCCTCTCCCTCTCCCTCTCCCTCTCCCTCTCCCTCTCCCTCTCTCTCTCTCTCTCTCTCAAATGGCAGCCGTGGTATTAATTTTAGCTACAGTTTCCCCCCTATCTCCTCGGCTCTCCCAACACATTCTTATACAGTGCTTTCTCACACTCGGGGATCGCTTGTGAAATCAGATGAAATAAATGATTCCGTTCCCTTGCCTTGCCTCGCGTGTCCGCTGTGCTGTCTTTGCTTTTTCGCCGTGCAACTCTCTTATCATCATCATGTGGTGTTCTCTTCTGGCGGAAGCCATAATCTGATACAATCATGCATGTACAGTATATACAGTATAGACACTGCATGATGTACTGTATGCATGTGAGAGCACGAGAGAGCGAGAGGCTAGCAAGCGAGAAAAATGAGGTGTGTGTGTGTGTGTGTGTGTGTGTGTGTGTGTGTGTGTGTGTGTGTGTGTGTGTGTGTGTGTGTGTGTGTGTGTGTGTGTGTGTGTGTGTGTGTGTGTGTGTGTGTGTGTGTGTGTGTGTGTTGGGGGGCACAGATCTACATTAGCCATTCCATGCTCATGTAAACTCTGTGGGGCAGAGATTGACAGGCAAGCTAGATAATCGTGTTGGGAATGCACCTAGCAGCGGACCCCCCTGGGTGGCAAAACGATATGTTTAATACATGGAGGAGTGACAGCTCCAAAGTGCCCAGACGCGTCATTTGCCATCTATATATTCCCACGTGACGACATTAACAGAATGCGACCATACGTAGGCCTGTCACAATTATTACTTAATCGCCCGATCGCAATTATATGGGCTAATCGCAATTATTTTTTGCATAATCATTTGAATAATTTACAGGAATCTGCATAAAAACAGCTGGATGAAACTTAACAGTCAGAAATAACATTACATTTCCATTATTATTCCCATTTTCGCTGCAGGCTTTAAATCTGCCGTCCATGTTTTGAGCATTTAAGGCCAAAGAAATTCAAACATTCTACAAGCTCACAAATTCACAATGCATCACAATTATACCTTTTTGAAAGTATAACATGATTTAGTATATGGCGTGTTTTGTCCTTTGTACATTATTCACCTTTTCACTGTTTATTTGAACCAGTCAGTCATTTCTATATTTATGTTATTTGTCATATCTGCCCTGTACAATTTGTTCTTTACAGCAAACAGAACCTACAAGGCAAACAGATTTATATATTCCAATGTTCAATGGCAAGAAGAAAAATGCATCGCAATTGTTTGTATGACAATTAATCAACTGACATGTCATGATTGTGACAGCCATACAGCTGCGCCTCGAATGGATCGTCTTGACGTTAATGCAATCTCCTCATCCTAAAGTCACAATAGATCTGTACCAGAATAGCCTACTGTGCACTCTAATCATTGCCATGTGTACGTCGCTAACAGTGTGTAAAATATATAATGGGACTATTTTCAGCTGCAGTCGGTCTGTGTCTGTCAAGTACTGCAGCTTTCTATGCAGGCTCTATAAGGGAGCCTTGACCTTAAGATGGGTTTGCAACAATACATCACGGACAAATTACTGTCTCTGAAACCCTTCAGCCTTCAAAAGACAATATTCCTCGTGATTACCTCATTGATTTCACCTCTGACGGGCATGCAGTTTTATTTTTCATATTTTACAAACAAGTTTCAGTTGCTTCCCATTATCTGAGATACTTGTTGTTGTAGTGTTGGTGAACAGCTGACAATAATGGCATGTCTTTACAAATACATTGCACACAATATCCCAAATATACTGTAATGACTACATACAGAAAAAACTAAAACAAACAAAAAAACGTTTAACCTCTGAGGCACATTCTTAAAAAAATAATCAATTTTTGTAACCTGTAAACAAACTGCAAAACCAGAGCATTTTCTGAAAAACTTGACTAAATAATTAATTTCTCAGTCTTCAGATAGAACATATTTTGAGAGCTTTTATTGAAAATCGCTTTGCTTTGCCCTAATATTGATTAAACATTTTTGTACGATCAATACACATAAAATAAACAAATCTATAAACTCCTCAAATCTCTTCTTTTTTGGCTGTCCTTCCCATAATCTCAAGAACTGCTAATTTGATCGATGTCATACTTGGTTATAGCTGAGGGCCCAAGGAAGTGCAGTGTCGACTGTGCAGTCCATTGGAACAGCTCATCCAAAGGACTTCACTTCACACTAGGGCATTCACTTCTAGTCATTTTTACTAAATGGTAAATGGTGTATTTATATAGCGCCTTTATCCAAGGCACTTTACATAGATTGTGCATTACATTCACCCATTCACACACACATTCATACACCGATTGCGGCGGAAGCCATGCAAGGTACCAACCAGCACATCGGGAGCAATTTGGGGTTCAGTGTCTTGCCCAAGGACACTTCGACATGTAGACAGGAGGAGCCGGGATTCGAACCGCCGACCCATGGATCATTGGACGACCTGCTCTACCTCCTGAGCCACAGCCGCCCTACTAGTTGCCTAGTTTACTAGTCGACTAGTTGTTTAACCACCTAACCACCTAAAAAAAAAACATGTGTACATTGGTGACTATAACTATAATCTACCTGATTTTGAGGCCTACAAAATCGGGATTAAAAAAAAACAAAAAAAAATAAACCTTTTTTTTTTCTTATCAACTACGGTATTCAACTAGTACCAACAAGGCCGACTAGTGGATTTAATGCCCTACTTCACACTTGCATGAAGTGTACACTGCACACTGGGAGAATGTTTAAAAAGGTCGATAATTGACAAGCAAGTCGGGAGCGCACAGACACGCCCATTTTCAGCACCATATTCGGGGACCAGTGACAGAAGTGTTTTCCCGCACAGATGTGTAGCGAGGGGTGCCTTATGCTTTCGTGAGTCTACAAATAAACTCCCAACAGGAACATAAGTTCCTGTTGGGAGTTTATTTGTAGACTCACGAAAGCATTAGGAATTCAAATGTTTTGTTAAAACAAAGTTTTATTGTTAAAAGGTTAAGTTCTATATTCTGATATCATTGCTTGTGCAGCAACAGGGGTCTCTCCAGCGCTTACTACATTTTCAGACCTCTGTTACTGAAGAGATACCTATCGGACACCTATCGGAATATAGGGCTATTTAACACTTATTTTAACAAAAATATATGTCACCACAAGTTTACAAAAGTGTAAAAGTAGTAGGTGAAATCTGTAGCCTATATACGCTAGATCACAAATGTGGTGCGCATCCAAGCAATCTTTTGAAGGCAGGTGCTGGCCCCAAAATCAACTGAGATCAGCGGTATACGATCGATCTCTGTGTTCTTTTTTTAAATTAATATTATAGTATAATGTTAAGTACTCAATTAGCGTTATTTGGAGGAAATTGGACCGTGGCACTGCCACTTTAAATACATATAAAAAAAGGTATCTCCAGCGTTAAAACTCACTGCAACTCACGGCATGTTAAAATAAACAATCTTGCAGTAGTCATAGCTTAGGGGGAAAAGTTGTATAAACTTGTATAAAGCTAATTTAATGTGAAACATGTGCCAGCCATGCTTTTGTCCCAAAGGCATAATCACACTGATTACATCTATTGACACTATAACTACAATGTGTACTTGCTAGGAGCAAATACAGCCTGCACGCTGTGTGCAATTACACAAGCAAACCATGATATGAACTTCTGACTTTTGATTGCCGTGTGTGTGTGTGTGTGTGTGTGTGTGTGTGTGTGTGTGTGTGTGTGTGTGTGCGTGTGCGTGTGCGCACGCACAAGGTTATATGGCAAGTGGTCATTACAGCATTTTAACATTTATTTTCAATGCGAACCCAATCAGTTGGCTCAGGCCATTTCTTAATCCAGGCAATTACGGGGGGTGTGCGTAGTGCGTGCGTGCGTGCGTGCGTGCGTGCGTGCGTGCGTGTGAGATTTGATGCATCTGGTGTGAGTGTGTGTGTGTGGTGACCTCTTGTTCAACCTCTCCAGGAACACCCATGCCAGTGGGACACCACAGTGCCAATCTGGACAGCCATTCATCATATTCACACTGAGGCCTTGATGAGAAAGGGTTTAATAATACATGTGCTGTAGAGATAAAACCGGGAGAGGAGAATATTAATATTCTGTGGGCTTGTCAGGCTCATTTAAGTGAGCCCCATGTTTCACTGTGTGGCCCCTGACATAGATGATTGTGTGGGCAGCTATGCTGTTTTTCCTCATAATTAACTTTCCGTCATGCCGCTCTTGTCCATTGTCAGCTCCAATAAGGCATGAGCGTGCTGCTCTGTGTGAGAGACGACAGAAAGGGGGAGAGAGAGAAGGCCAAAGTATTGAAGAGCCGAGAGAGACACCCAAAACAGGAAGATTAGAATGGTCCCTTGAACTAGACTAATTGAGCAGTGAAGTTGTCAGACTTGTCAAGGTGTCGAGATGCTGCGATCTCCTAGCTATCATAAAATGATTACTGGTAATTTTCCAAGCCAAGATCAGTCAATTTGCTCAGACTTTATTAAAGCTACACTCCACAAGTGTTATTATGTATAAAGTAGTGTCTCCTCCCGGCAGAGAGATCAAGGTCCAGAGACACATTTTAGATTGAACCATTGTCGCGACAAACGGAATACACTAGTTGTACTCGGTGCTGATGGCTCCGCTCTTAAGATGCTTCCTGATTTAGCAAGCAGCATGCTAAGCTCAAGCATGCAGAGAAGCTCCAACAGGGGTGCAGAAATCCCCCCGTGGGTATACAAGAGTGGGCCCGAAGCAAGACATTGAATTTCAATTTAACCTTTGAGCCATGGAAGCATTCTGAACTAGAAAGGTAGAGGGTGGGTGGTGTAGGCAAAGCTTTGCCAGCAGCAGCAGCATGTGGCAGTATTGGTTTTTGCAGAGATCAGTGTAGGAGGGAGCCATACATGTTTAAACCCGGTTGTGAGATTCAGGGCCAGAGCTATACGGGAGGTTGGTGGGGGGGGGGGGGGGGGGGGTTACGTGGCTGGAGCCACAGATGTTTTCCCAAAAGCCATCTGCACAGATCTAACAAAAACAAAAAAGATATCCATTCAAGTGTACATGGTGTGTAATTGATCGAAAATAAGTCATTTTTTTGGGTGAACTACTGGTGGCATATCACTCTATGCGGTGTCCTGCATGAACTATACTGTAACACAATGCATTAATTGCAATGATGGCCGAACTACAATAATGATGCTATAGTGGCATATCTAGTGTCCACTGTGGCACGTGCCCTGCTTACGGACAGGTCTCCTACCCAACAACGGGGTCAAAATGTCTCCATGGAAGAGTACAGCAGACCCCCTCCAAAAACTGCACATGTGCTATTTATATTATTAATAGGCTACACTCTACTGTACGTAATGGCTAAAACGTGTTGTTTTAAATTCAATAAAAGGTGTCCTGGATTGTAGCTTCTAAAGCTCTAATGGAATTACTGTGGTGGGCGTATAACCCATAACCTGTACTGTACCAGCCAGCTTCTGTCTGGTCCGTGTGGGCGTGTTGCATATCAGTGTGTTTGATGGAGATACTGACAGTCCTACTTTCTGATACAAAGAACACATTATCCCCAAATGAACGGATCCTAGTCTCCCACGAGGGGAATGCAAGGTTTCCATCCAATAGTGACTACAGTGTATACACTGTACATTATATACTGTATACGCACGCACGCACGCCACGCACGCACGCACGCACGCACGCACGCACGCACGCACGCACACTTGTGGGATGCACACCAAAAATAATAAAATAACAGAAGTTATTTTCTTATTTCCGTGACAAACCACCTCGTCGTGCTACTGTACTTTGAGAGAGAGAAAGAGAGAGATAGAAAGAGAGAGAGAGACTGGGCTATAGGAGCGTGCACAGAGAGAGTGAGAGAGACATACAGAGAGAGACACTGTCTATATAGGAGTGTGCACAGACAGAGAGAGAGAGAGAGAGAGAGAGAGAGACATACAGCGAGAGACACTGTCTATATAGGAGTGTGCACAAGGCAGGGTGATTTTAATTGAGTGTGCTGAATGATGAACTTGCTTGGAGGTGCTTTAATTTGCAGGGCTGGCTAAACAGCTGTAGCATCATAAAGTAATGTAATGGAATCCCCCCACCGTCCTGCCCGTCCCTCCGTATCCCCCTGGCACCGTAGACGGAGAATGAGTGAGAGATGGGCTTTTTAATGCGGAAATATATTCCTGTGTGCGTTTCGTGTGCATGTTTTTTTCAGGTTGTTTTTTTGTACTATCTGGAAGCCTGGGATGCATCAGCATGCGCGGCGCCTTTTGGTGGCGGTCTGTGTGTGTACACACGAGTACTGTATGCAATCTCCACATGTATAATATGTATGTACTAGACTAGTGTATTCCTTTTGAAGAAGTGCATGTACTGTGTTCATGTCTCTGTCGAGAGAACGAGCGTGTACTGCTTTGAAGTCTTTTGCCTGTCCTTTCATCGTGTGTGTTTAGTTATTTATTTATTTATCGGGGACAATGCACCTTAATCAACATGTCAGTTTTCACATCCGTGTAAATGGCCGTGTGTTAGCCAGAAGTTGATTTAGAAGAAGACTATTCCAGTGATGGGAGACTCTGATAGAGAAGACTGCTTTACCAAACACACTACATCTGAATGGTATACGTTGCAGTCCCCACTGGTAGTCCCTAGACTCCCTACAGTCTATGAACTGATTCAACTGGTGGAGGTGCAAGCCCATTTTAAACCTTAATGGTGAGACAAAAATACATTGCACTTTTGAACTATGTGGCAATGTCGGTACGGTTGGGCTTTTGGTGAAGTGTTTTTTAATGTCTGTCTGTAAAGTGACTATAGGGTTTTAATGTGTCTAATGTGATTTGTTTGTGACCAGGTTGTGAAGAGAAGATCATTGCATGCATAGCAGTTGGACAGACAGAAAGCAGATTATTTATATAGAAACTAAAACAAAATACGGCCCAGTATTGATCCCTGAGGAACTGAAATGTTACAGTTAAAATATGTTGACTGAGTATCACCAATACGAACACTATTTGTTAAATATCAATTAATCCATTTGACTGCTTCAGGAGAAATAATTTAAATTAATTTTGACAAGAGTACCTGCTGGTCTACACTACAGTGCAAAAAGCCTTTTCTTTTTTTGAGATCCAGAAATACTGCGCCCACTTCTATGCCACCTGCATCTAACCTTGACTTTACACTTTACAGAAAGTAACAGTTTGCTGTTTCTGTTGCATGGTTGGAGCGAACAATGAATTGCAGTGGGTTCAAAGGAGTGTGGCCTGTGTTCAAATGAGTCAGTCAGTCGTTGGGCAATTCATTTTTTGGCCACCTACAGCTACAGGTAGAATGCTAATGTGCCTATAATGTGTGTGTGTGTGTGTGTGTGTGTGTGTGCCCGCTCAACAGTAGTAAAGTACATTTAATGGAATAAAGTATGTTTTGTGTATCTGTAGTACTTTACTTGTGACTTTCACTCTATTACGAAGACAAATCTTGTCCTTTTGACTCTAGGAGGTGAACCCTAATTACATTATTAATAAACATACATGTACAAGCTCACTGCTCACAGCATATCGCATCATGGTGATCCTGTACTGTAGAATGTAGATCAGATATTTTCAATGTTTTTTCAGATTTTTTTCATTTATTTAAACTTGCTCTTAGTTCCCGTTTTTAGTTCCAGTTCAAGTGCAATATTGAGTGAGCAACATTTAGTTTAGTAAGATTTTACCAGTGATATCTTTACTTTGACTCAAGAGTACTTTGTCCACCACTGGCAGGATGGGGGGGGGGTCGGGGGATGTGCAAGTGAATCAGTGGGCTAGATAAATCCAAGGTTAACTGTTGTCAAGCCAGCCCTCAGGCCAGGACAGTGTTCCAAGGGCCATGAAGTGCTCCCTTAAGAGAGGCTGCTGAGCCTTGCTCCAGCTGTCGAGCTGTGGAACCGCACGCCCAACCTGAATCCCAGTCAGCGCTGGCATATGTCACCGCTCCCCAGCATGACCGCGGTGGGGGACGACGACACCGGTCCGTGACACAGAGGAGGTGGCACAGATTCTCGCCTCGGCCAAAAGTGCCCGAACCGGCCAGGAGGACGTGCCGAGGAAGCCATGTCGGGGGCCGTGGTGCCATTACAGGGATTTCACAGCGTGGCACGGCAAACACACGCGCGGGGTGAGCCCTGACGCAAGCCCTTCTCTGTCAGAGAACACGAGCTGGCAAGGTGAATGCTGTATGTCTCCACGTTGGCTTGCCTGTGACAGATGGAGCCCAGGTGCCATTAGGTAGACAAACGATGGCTTCATTAGGACGTGCCACTAGCAGGTGATGAATGCTGCCCTCTCCCCAGCCCATGTACAGAACGGGATAACCAATGGGAAAGAGGTTGCTGGGCGGATGTTGGGTGTGGCTCGTGTTCGTTTGAAGTATGTATTGCTTAAGGGTCGCTTTGCTTTAGGCGGAAAGAATAATTAAACCTGCCGATATAACAAAATGGATCAATTGAATGAATGAATGAACGAATGAATGAAGCTCCGGAGATCAATATCGTTGACTGCAGAGAGTTGGAGAAACAAAGCTTGATGTGTGAGTGTGAGTGTGTGAGTGAGAGTGAGAGTGTGCGTGTGTGCGTGCGTGCGTGCGTGTTTCGTCATTGTCGACAGTGTGTAAAAACGCTATCAGAGTCTGTGTTCTGTCTCAAGGTCGATGTTGGTATTATCTATGAATTCCATGCGTCGAAAAGGGAAATGAAACACGATGAACAGAAAACATGTTGAAATGATGTCCGTTATCGGTGGAGCTGCTCTATCAGCTCCCATTAGTCCTCACACATGTCCATGTCCAATCATGCTCTCAGTGCAGTTCATGGAGTGCATTGCAGAAATATTCCTCCCACTGTCAGCCGCTCATCCATTTCATTCTGGTAACATCATGTACTTTATGACTTTCTGTTGAACCCATTTGGGCGGGAACCCCTTTTGGTGTTAGCATTATGTTATGCTTTAGCTATTGAAAAATAGCAGATCTACAAGCTCATAGCGCGCCACCGAGTGGCGCGCTACGAGCTTGTAGGTCTGCTATTTTTGAAAAATCGAAGATCGTAACATAGCTTTTTCAGAAAACTGTCAGGAGCCCAGGCGGTGGCGTAACCGTCTGGGCACCCGACTGGTAATCCAGTCGCAGTGTGCCGCGGGTTCGACTCCCGAGCCCGACACGGCCTTTACTGCATGTCTTCTCCCATCTCTCTCCCATTTCCTGTCAGCCTACTGTCTGTCCCTTCAAAAACCAATAAAAGGCGTAAGCCGCAAAAAAATATCTTAAAAATAAAAACTGTCAGGATGTAGAAGAAATTTTTTTAATCTGATCTCAGGTCAAAATGGGTTAATACCTAATTTAATAATATTTAATGTAATAGCCTATTCAGGCCTGATGCAAGTTCAAGCAAGGCCACAGATCCTTCCACTTCCACTAGACTAAAGCAATGGCCATGAAGGCCATCAGTGTTCACAAGAAACCTGCCCATATAACAAATCCCAGTCCAGGCACCTTGGCCGGTAGTCCCAGTCTGGCAGTGTGCCGCGGGTTCGACTCGTTATCCCGATGGCCTTTACTGCATGTCACCCCTCATCTCTCTCCCCCATTTTTTCCTGTCAGCCTACTGTCTGTCCCTCTATAAAAAAATATATAAAATTAAGGCGAAAGCCACAAAAAACATTAAAAGGTTTATTCACAATAAAGTACTCGGGAGTCCATTTGGGTCCATTTCTTACATTAACCACTTGAACCCTATAGCCACACGTCCTAGGGGTCCCAATCGACGCGTACATAGGACGTCTGAGGACGTCCTAGCGCATCCTCAATGATACGGGGCGAGATAAGAATATGTTGAATTTTTTCCTTTTTTTTATTTGTCAGTTCGCCTTTCGGCTACCGTATGCTACACTCTAGGCAATTGTTAGCTTATCATTGACTTAGCTGTTAGCGCGGCGGAAAGAATGACTCTCCTAATCCAGGGCGCTCTCTGTGGTGTTGAACGGATCGATATACTGGCGCTTCATTTCTGCTCCTCATCCGTCTCTCCCGCAAAATATGAACGCTTTTTGGATCATATATCGTATAAACTAAAATGATCGCAATGTAAGCTAGCTATGTAAAGTAAACTTTTTTTAGTGGATTGTTTCCGGGTCATGGGTTTCCGAGTAAAAGCGGCCATGTCTTTCCGGCACCCCAGAGCTCCTATTTTGAAGGACTTCCGGCACTGATTGTGTTAACCACTTGAACCCTATAGCATTTGGGGCATGTCATAAAAGTGGATGAATTAACACTGAGGATTTGGCTGTGTATAACTCCTGTTCCGCTTTAGTTAATGTCCAAAGTTAAGGGTCTAAGAGAGGCCATGCTAATCCAAACAATGCATTTCTGCCTTAGTTAAAGGGTCAGGGTGAGGTACAGCTGTGTTGTTAATATAAGCCACAGGGAAACAAAAACCATGCAAATTGTTCAACCTCTGCGTGGGAGAAAAACAACTAAATTTTTAAACCCCTGTGTGAACCATAGGGCCATAGTGTGAACCGGGCCATAGTGTGAACCGGGCCATAGTGTGAACCGGGCCATAGTGTGAACCGGGCCATAGTGTGAACCGGGCCATAGTGCAATTTAAACCCCTGTGTGAACCGGGCCATAGTGTGAACCGGGCCATAGTGTGAACCGGGCCATAGTGTGAACCGGGCCATAGTGTGAACCGGGCCATAGTGCAATTTAAACCCCTGTGTGAACCGGGCCATAGTGTGTTTTTAAACCCCTGTGTGAACCGGGCCATAGTGCAATTTAAACCCCTGTGTGAACCGGGCCATAGTGCGTTTTTAAACCCCTGTGTGAACCGGGCCATAGTGCGTTTTTAAACCCCTGTGTGAACCGGGCCATAGTGTGAACCGGGCCATAGTGTGTTTTTAAACCCCTGTGTGAACCGGGCCATAGTGTGAACCGGGCCATAGTGTGTTTTTAAACCCCTGTGTGAACCGGGCCATAGTGTGAACCGGGCCATAGTGTGTTTTTAAACCCCTGTGTGAACCGGGCCATAGTGTGTTTTTAAACCCCTGTGTGAACCGGGCCATAGTGTGAACCGGGCCATAGTGTGAACCGGGCCATAGTGTGAACCGGGCCATAGTGTGAACCGGGCCATAGTGTGTTTTAAACCCCTGTGTGAACCGGGCCATAGTGTGAACCGGGCCATAGTGTGAACCGGGCCATAGTGTGAACCGGGCCATAGTGCGTTTTTAAACCCCTGTGTGAACCGGGCCATAGTGTGTTTTTAAACCCCTGTGTGAACCGGGCCATAGTGCGTTTTTAAACCCCTGTGTGAACCGGGCCATAGTGCGTTTTTAAACCCCTGTGTGAACCGGGCCATAGTGCGTTTTTAAACCCCTGTGTGAACCGGGCCATAGTGTGAACCGGGCCATAGTGTGAACCGGGCCATAGTGCGTTTTTAAACCCCTGTGTGAACCGGGCCATAGTGCGTTTTTAAACCCCTGTGTGAACCGGGCCATAGTGCGTTTTTAAACCCCTGTGTGAACCGGGCCATAGTGTGAACCGGGCCATAGTGTGAACCGGGCCATAGTGCGTTTTTAAACCCCTGTGTGAACCGGGCCATAGTGCGTTTTTAAACCCCTGTGTGAACCGGGCCATAGTGTGAACCGGGCCATAGTGTGTTTTTAAACCCCTGTGTGAACCGGGCCATAGTGCGTTTTTAAACCCCTGTGTGAACCGGGCCATAGTGCTGTTTTAAACCCCTGTGTGAACCGGGCCATAGTGTGAACCGGGCCATAGTGTGAACCGGGCCATAGTGCGTTTTTAAACCCCTGTGTGAACCGGGCCATAGTGCGTTTTTAAACCCCTGTGTGAACCGGGCCATAGTGTGAACCGGGCCATAGTGTGTTTTTAAACCCCTGTGTGAACCGGGCCATAGTGCGTTTTTAAACCCCTGTGTGAACCGGGCCATAGTGCTGTTTTAAACCCCTGTGTGAACCGGGCCATAGTGTGAACCGGGCCATAGTGTGAACCGGGCCATAGTGTGAACCGGGCCATAGTGTGAACCGGGCCATAGTGCAATTTAAACCCCTGTGTGAACCGGGCCATAGTGCAATTTAAACCCTGTGTGAACCGGGCCATAGTGTGTTTTTAAACCCCTGTGTGAACCGGGCCATAGTGTGAACCGGGCCATAGTGTGAACCGGGCCATAGTGTGAACCGGGCCATAGTGTGAACCGGGCCATAGTGTGTTTTTAAACCCCTGTGTGAACCGGGCCATAGTGTGAACCGGGCCATAGTGTTTTAAACCCCTGTGTGAACCGGGCCATAGTGTGAACCGGGCCATAGTGTTTTAAACCCCTGTGTGAACCGGGCCATAGTGTGAACCGGGCCATAGTGTGAACCGGGCCATAGTGTGTTTTAAACCCCTGTGTGAACCGGGCCATAGTGTGAACCGGGCCATAGTGTGTTTTTAAACCCCTGTGTGAACCGGGCCATAGTGTTTTAAACCCCTGTGTGAACCGGGCCATAGTGTGAACCGGGCCATAGTGTGAACCGGGCCATAGTGTGTTTTTAAACCCCTGTGTGAACCGGGCCATAGTGTGTTTTTAAACCCCTGTGTGAACCGGGCCATAGTGTGAACCGGGCCATAGTGTGTTTTAAACCCCTGTGTGAACCGGGCCATAGTGTGAACCGGGCCATAGTGTTTTAAACCCCTGTGTGAACCGGGCCATAGTGTGAACCGGGCCATAGTGTGTTTTTAAACCCCTGTGTGAACCGGGCCATAGTGTGTTTTAAACCCCTGTGTGAACCGGGCCATAGTGTGAACCGGGCCATAGTGTGAACCGGGCCATAGTGTGAACCGGGCCATAGTGTGTTTTTAAACCCCTGTGTGAACCGGGCCATAGTGTGAACCGGGCCATAGTGTGTTTTAAACCCCTGTGTGAACCGGGCCATAGTGTGAACCGGGCCATAGTGTGAACCGGGCCATAGTGTGAACCGGGCCATAGTGTGAACCGGGCCATAGTGTGTTTTTAAACCCCTGTGTGAACCGGGCCATAGTGTGAACCGGGCCATAGTGCATTTTAAACCCCTGTGTGAACCGGGCCATAGTGCATTTTTAAACCCCTGTGTGAACCGGGCCATAGTGCAATTCAAGCCCCTGTGTGAACCGGGCCATTCAAGCGATACACTCCGGGAAAACTGCCATGCCGGGAGGATGATTACAATATTGGCTTGTAGGGAGTTACGGGACCACTCATACATTATACATCATGGGAGGCGGCTGTGTGCTCATCAGCTCCGCGTGTTGGCTGAGGACAGGAACCCCAACAGGTCCAATCTCTAGAGGGATTCACCGTCACCACCACCACCATCATCATCATCATCATCATCTATAGACGTTTCACTATGATCCAGCTGCTCCTGTTGCCACCTTTCTCAGAGGAGTTGAGAGAGAGAGAGAGAGAGAGAGAGAGAGAGCGAGAGAGAGAGAGAGAGAGAGAGGAGGGAGGGAGGGAGGGAGGGAGGGAGGGAGAACAGTGCCATGAGCCATGACGACTTCCACTGTGCTCGCAACCATGCGTCACCTTATACCGTGTTGCAAATTAGGCTACACATGCTCTCTGGGGACACGTCAGAATGTATACGCTGATGGCTGGCCTGACTTTGCATGCAGTACGTGCACCGCGGTCACTCTCATGCCATGCAGAGAGGTTCTGTTTTGCATCCCAGAACCTCCTCCTAGGGCTACTAGGCCTTCAGGTTTATATGAGCCGTTCCGTTTTGAAACGTCCCTTCTTTCAGTGTGCGGAATTGCCTTTGTGAAGGTCAACATTCAATATCTCTATGATATTGTGGGATATTGTCATCAAGATCAAAGGTGACACAACTTAAGGACAGACAAAGCTATAATCCATAGATGCCGATGGCCATTGTCTCACTAATGCCATCCCTTAAGTAGAGGGTTAATTGTAACAATGTCCGAACTACAATCCGCTGCAGGTGCCCTTCTTCAAATAATGTTTGGCGTTGTCAATGTAAGAGTAGACAGCTATAGGCACACCACCTTCAACCACTGCAAATGTGCTAGTTATATTGCATTAACAAGAAATACATGGCTATAGTCATATTTTTGTCAGCATGAAATTCACTTCTTGACCAACCAGATGTTTTCTATACTGTCAGGCGTGTCTCTGTATATATAAATCCTGTGTCGTATTACACAAACTGTTACAGAGACACATTGGAACAGGATAATGGATCCTTTCCACCAAACCATTTGATGCCATGCAAAAGCAAGAGTGAGTGAATAAAAAGGCAGCATCACAGCACTTTCTATTGGTCCCGTAATAAAACATTTAGCGCTTTCTTGGCAAATAACTGGTATTAGCGATAAACACATTCCCCGATCGCTAGCCCGTGTTATTTCAGTGATTAATTATGTCTCAGTCACACTTCTTCCCTCTGAAACCGCTGTGTAATTTGACTTCATTGAATGGTCGGAGTTGAGGGAGAAATCATGAAAGGCTCTCTGGAGTTGAGTCTGCCGTTTGATTTCAACCCCCTCCTGCCGCTCAAGAGAATGTGCTCTTTGATGTGGATTGGAGAGACAGGATTTCACCATTTCGTCTTTAAATTCTTTCATTTTCTTATCTATCTCGCCTCAGCAATTTGAAGCTAAATTCACCGCGAGGGCCACTTGAGGATGTCTGTCACATGTGCCGCACTTTAGATTGTGTTTTGTTTGCCTTCTGTCCCTTTTCCTTTTTAACCCATTTTGTGCGGGAACCCCTTTTGGTGTTTTAAACATTATGTTATAATTTAGCTATTGAAAAATAGCAGATCTACAAGCTCATAGCGCGCCACCGAGTGGCGCGCTACGAGCTTGTATGTCTGCTATTTTTGAAAAATCGTGAAAATATTTATTTCAGAAAACTGGAGGATTTAGAAGATTTTTTTTTAAATTTTGAGGTCAGGCCTAAATGCGTTAAATGCCTCTTTTTATATTTCCCTGGCTCTCTCTTGCAGTGAGTCTCTCCCTGTCTGTCTGACTGTCTGTCCTCCCTGCCCGCCATCCCATTGTTCCCAGTGCTCCCATTTCGGGGAGGCAGGTGCTTGGGTTAAGGTTAGCGTTCTGCAGTGCGGGCTCTGATGGGACTGGCGATGCATGATATTGTGCATCAGACAGAGGGTCGCTTGGCTGCAGACAAGCAAATGGATGGTACCCCCTCTATGCCCACTGCCCAGAGAGAGAGAGAGAGAGGGAGGGAGAGACCGACAGAGAAAAAAAGATAACAGCCCACACATTTTAAAATTCACACTGAAGTGAATCTGATTGATTCTTTTCAGTTATCCACATCACCCCCGTCTCTATTCTGTGCAATGTCATACTGTAGGTGAACATTTGGCGAAAATGGCAGATCCACATAACCTCCCAAAATAGTCGATCTATAAGCTCATAACGTGTTGCGAAGCGACGCGTTATGAGCTTATGCATCTACGGTATTCAGAGGCGAAGACATGTGGTGTAGTAGAGGGAGGAAAAGCGCAGAACAACAGCTGACCCCTCGGTCAACTAAGTATTAGTTTACTGAGAATAGAGGGTTTTAATAAGTGGTTAAGATGTGACACCAGGAAACCCCTCCAACAGCTCCATCCGTGTCCAGCAGCTGGTAATTCACACCCAGCGGCTCAATCCAAGCGGAAATGAGTGGAACCCCGCGGTGAGCTAGCCCAGCGCCCAAACGGCTCGTCTGGCTGCGAACACACTGTCTGCCGTAGCCAGTCATTTAATGTGCTGTTTGACTAAAAGGACGGCCCTTTGGAATGGTTTTGAAGGCGGATGGTGGCACTGATCAATGGCATTTGTTTCCATCACAAAGAGCCATTACCGGCAATCTAACATGCTGTTTGGACGGCGGGCGTGCGCCCGCTGGCAACGGACACTTTGATTAGATGGACCTCGGCCAACCTGTCGGCGCGCCACCGCAGCATGGTGGTTTTCACTCTAATGGCATTTGAGGTCCGTGCATGCACGAGCTCCCACACACACACGCACACGCACACACACACACCATGTTGTATACAAAACACAGCCTTACAGGCATGTATAGTACAGCACACACGCACATATTCAAGCACCCATTACAATGCATGGCATGCACTTGCGCGCAAACGAACAGACCCAACCTCCACAGACATAAATACAAATGCATACTATACATGCATACACTGACGCACGTACGCACACACACACACACACACACACACACACACACACACACACACACACACACACACACACACACACACACACACACACACACACACACACACACAACATCATTTATAGTTTTTAGTTTGTTCTTTCTTCCCGTTATGTTGTCGTATCAAATGAACATGAGGCAATTCCATTCCAACGACTTCTCTATTTTATTTTCATCTCTCTGGCCGTCATTGACTTTCGCCCTTCACAGATGTTCCAGAGAAGGTCATTCCTGTATGTGCTCAGGAGCCATCGTAGCATGACAAAATATGGAGCATAACAGAGGGGACAGTAACCTGAAGGTCAGAGGGGGCGTTCTGATTCGTCGGAGCGTCTCGGAAAATCCGGGCAGGGCAAGCGAGGGCATGTCGTCGCCGTACTCTCATCTTACAAATAACTAGCATTAATCGTAGCTTCCACCGCGTTTAGCCCTCCAGGCTTTTGCTGCAGGCTACAAATAATTGCCCTCAATGTTCCCTTGAGCAAGTCACTTCCCATATGTTGTGTAGTGGCAAAACGCCCTTGCTCTTGCATTACTTTGAGTGTTGTACTTTTAACAGATTTGAACCGGAATGTCACCGTGCTGTGTAGCAGTGAGCTTGTACGTCTGCTACTTTTGAACATTTTTGAATAGTGTGAGAACTATTATTGATTTAGAAGGCATTGGTATAGCATCGGCCTCATGCAGGCCTTTCTGGGGTAAAGCTGTGATTTCGATTTGTGTCTCGGCTATTTGTGCTGCTTCGCCATGGACGTCAACCGACTGTGACTGCAATGATAAATACGCTCCCCCTCGTCGTCCCCCCCCCCCCCCCCCCCCAGCCAATGTCTCATCTCTTCCTTGATTTTGTAGCAGTCACGGCCGTAGCCAAACCGCCTTTTGTCTGCTTTGTGCTGTCCATGAAAATCACATGCTTTTCAGGGACCATGTCATTGAGAGTACAAGACATCCTGTGTGTGTGTGTGTGTGTGTGTGTGTGTGTGTGTGTGTGTGTGTGTGTGTGTGTGTGTGTGTGTGTGTGTGTGTGTGTGTGTGTGTGTGTGTGTGTGTGTGTGTGTGTGTGTGTGTGTGTGTGTGTGTGTGTGTGTGTGTGTGTGTGTGTCACAGTGTGTGTGTGTGTCACAGTGTGTGTGTGTGTGTCACAGTGTGTGTGCATGGCATGCCCAGCGGGCATGTGTTGTTTGCACATGTGTGTATCTGTGCACGTGAATGTGTGTGTGTCCCTTTGATTCCAAGACGTTGCATGGAGCAGCACCCATGCTGCGTGTTAGCTCACCAGGTGTTGCGGGGTGAAGGCCAGCTTATTTTCCAGCTGGCTGAGCACACAAATCTTGAGGATTGATTTTTCCCAGCCTCGGCAACAAAAAGGGAGCTGTGATTACCGTGCATACTTTAGTCAAACTTTAATAACAATTCATTATCCCCTCTCTCTCTGTGTGTCACACCCCCTATCGTGCACCACACCAGCTCTGTTAATTGTTGAAAGATAAGAAGAATTATTTTATTCTGGCTCGGAAGGGAGCCTGAAAGCGGAACGGCACAATAAATGCAGTACCAAATGTTATGGATACAGACAGTTGCTGTAAACTGAGAGACGGGGGTTTTAAGTTCCTGTCGGCATCGCTCTAACATTAATTTAAAGTCGTAGTAAACATTGTTGCTCAGTGGATAGAGCACAGGCACTGTTTCCCAAACAGTGGGTTCGGGACCCATTTGTGGGTCACGGACCAATTTTTATGGGTTAAGACTCAAGTAAAAAATGGAAGAAATATATTTATTTTTTTATTTTATTTGATTGTTTTTTTAAGTAATTGTATGAATTCCAAAACAGCCGATCTACAAG
>NC_136798.1:8287581-8335081 GCF_951216825.1 Electrona antarctica | reverse complement strand
CTATCTGCATTGATTGCTGTGGTAACAATCTGGGGAACTCATTCGGGGAAACAAATAAAAATAAATAAAACGTTTAGTTGGGTTTTTTTGCCTCTGGCGGCACCACCTCCCTTTTTCGTGTAAGAAACAGGAACTCGGTTTGGCTCCTCCCCTTTATTAGTCTACTTCCTCCTGGTGCTTCTGTGTTCATTCCTACTAACAACACTGACAGATTCTGCTACAGCAGAAGCTGTCTTGAGAGATTGCGATGAGAAGAGAGATACTTGTATTAATTCCCGAACAGAAATATATATATATATATATATATATATATATATATAGCAAGGGTTCAAAACACGTTGTGAATTTGCAGATCGTCTACTTTCACTATTTGTGTACGCCACGTTTTGTACAACAAAGTATACTACAGGTTAAGGTTTATGTCTATAACAAAACATTGGAATTTACTTTCCGATCTGGTCGTAAAAACCTTACTTGCGTTATATGATTTGTTATTGGTAGATTATGGGTTTCAGTGTATTTTGGGTGAATCTCCTGCTGTCTCTCTCCTCTCCAGCGGGGCCCGGCATGGCGTGGCGTGGCCTTGCTCATGAGGGATGTGAGAGTGGATGGATGCAGATGGCCTTATAATGGCGTCCGGGGGAGGGGAGGGGAGGGGAGGATGGATACAGTCATTGGTCTTAATGGGAGTCTCACCTTTATTTATGAGACAAGGCACTGTGGAGGAATAATGCTGTCACTGTCACTGTTATACTGTCCTCCTCCCCCAGTAGCCCACGCAGCACCATCACTCCATGTGGCTGTGGTATACTGTCTGCCTAAGGGGGTTGTTGGTGTGTGTGTGTGTGTGTGTGTGTGTGTGTGTGTGTGTGTGTGTGTGTGTGTGTGTGTGTGTGTGTGTGTGTGTGTGTGTGTGTGTGTGTGTGTGTGTGTGTGTGTGTGTGTGTGTGTGTGTGTGTGTGTGTGTGTGTGTGTGTGTGTGTGTGTGTGTGTGTGTGTGTGGTTTGTGCACGCGCGCATGCGTGTGTCCTTGTATGCGGTGAGAGAGAGATGCCTTCAAACATTATCTGAGACGTGTTTCTACAGTAAAGTGTGTGAAAACGTGCGTGTCTTGAAGTGTGATGTACTGTAGAACTTTGGTGTGTGTGTGTGTTCAAGCTTGTTTAAGTGTTCAAGTAGAAGATGTGAGGGCTGTTGATGTGTTCCCTGTTTGTGTGTTTGAGAGAGAGAGAGAGAGAGAGAGAGCTTTCTCTAGTATCTATTGTGTGTGAGTGTCTGTGTATGCATGTGCATGCGTGCGCTCGTGTGTGTGTCTGTGCACGTGTGTGTGTGCTTGTGTCCACTCAACGGCAGCCACTTTATTTGCCCTGCTGGAGTTTTTTCATTTCATGGACGGGAAATCTTTAATTTGACGCCCTGCTCGCTGCCGGCCGACTGCAGACCGGCCGGGGCCTCTCTCTGCTGTCATCACTCTCCTCTGTATAGTCTTTTGTCGCTCTCCAAGTGGAAATCGATTGTTGATTGGCTGCTTCATGCGGTCTCGGCCCCGTCATGAACGCAGCCCGCTCTTCGCTTCCATCCGGCCATATATGGACGACGCTGAAGTCGCCGTCACTCGGCCACTCCACCATATCTCAGAGCCGAAATTCCACTACAATTATTTGAAAACTTTAGTTAGTTACTAGTTGCTTTGGATATTTTAATTGATTAGAAAACATACATTAACCACTTCAACCCTACATACATTTCGGGCATTTGAAAATAGCAGCTCACAATCCGTCGCGATGTAGATCGGCTATTTTCAAAAGAGTTTGTGCACATATGAGTACTTTTACTTTTAGTAATTTAAGTACATTTTGAAGCCGATACTTTTGCACTTTTACTCGAGTCTATTTTTAATACGGGGCTTTTATTTGTAACGCAGTACAACATCTATACATTGCAGTATTTATTCTTTTAATGTTTTTTTTTGTGGCTTTCGCCTTTATTTTAAATATTTTATGGAGGGACAGACAGTAGGCTGACAGGAAATGGGGAGAGAGATGGGGGGAAGACATGCAGTAAAGGCCGTCGGGATCGGGAGTCGAACCCGCGGCACCCTGTCAGACTGGATTACCAGCCAAGGTGCCTGGACCGCTGAGCCATGGCCCAGGACAGTATTTATACTTTTACTTAAGTAACACATTTGAGCACTTTTCCCACCACTGCCGAGCAGGGAATGGATTCAACGGGAACGATTCAATCAAGCGAGTGGAAAAAAAAGGAAAAGAAAAGAATGCGAGGTCACACAGTTCACACGGCGGAAGACTTATAGTGAATTATATTGATTTTTCTTTTCTTCCGTTCTCTTGTGACAGACCGTCAGTCATCAAAGGAACACACAGGGATGGATGTTATTACAGTGCCAGTTATTAGTTAGTTTGCTCACGTGTGGCTCCACAGTGTTGGTAACTGCCGTCAGCGCTTACTCTGCTGCTGCCTTTTTAGCATTTTGGATTATTTGTTAACCCATTTTGATTCTAAAAATGTCTTCTACATCCTGGCAGTTTTCTAAAAAAGCTATGTTTCTATGTCAGTCGTTGTTCGATTTTTCTAAAGAATAGCAGACCTACAAGCTCGTAGCGCGCCACTCGGTGGCGCGCTATGAGCTTGTATTCCTGAGGCCAGATTCTACAAAATCGAGAGTTTTCTGTTTCTGTTTCTGTTTCTATATCAGTGGTGCACAGGACCCCAAAAACTATCTGTATTTGGCCGCCGACCCCCATCTGAAAATATGTTGTTCTAGGGACTTTCGTTCGCTGTGCAAGAACATATATTCTGTGATTTACGCCACATATTATTCACATTTATTTTTAAATAGCCGATCTACAAACTCGTAGCGTGGCACTCGGAGCCGCGCTATGAGCTTGTAGATCTAATATTTTTCAATAGCTAAAGTACAACATAATGCATAAAACACCAAAAGGGGTTCCCGAAGGCATTAAGGCAGGGATAGTGCGGTGTGTGGGGGGGTAGTGCGGTGTGGGGGGGGGGGGGTGGTTCAAGGAGGCTGACCTCGATCGATGCAGTATCGACGCGCTCGTTTGGGTTCACAGCTGGAGCCTGCACTGTGGAACTCCTAGAGGCTCAAGGCTTCGTCGTGAGGAGCAGAGGTGGACGCAATCAGCTGTACGTTCACCTTGAATCCTCCTCCATCACAGCATCAGCACTGCGTCCGGAGGAACAATGTTGTATAATATACATTATTGAGTAAGGAAAATGGCAGGGGGTGTGTGTGTGTGTGGTGGGGGCGGGGGGGGGGGGGGGGGATGGTGGAAGTACAACAACAAATAATGCTGCAGTGACAGACAGTTGTTTATTTATTTATCTGTCAAATACCTTGATATGCTTCTCATTTGACTCACATTAATTTCACGATGCACTGTACTCTGTGTGTGTGTGTGTGTGTGTGTGTGTGTGTGTGTGTGTGTGTGTGTGTGTGTGTGTGTGTGTGTGTGTGTGTGTGTGTGTGTGTGTGTGTGTGTGTGTGTGTGTGTGTGTGTGTGTGTGTGTGTGTGTGTGAGATATGGTGCAAGTGTCCGCCTTTTATTTATGTTTGTTTTAGAAGCTCTGCTTTGGTGTAAAGCTGTTTTGCCCCGCTGGTGTTTTATTTAAAGTGACAGGTTACTCAGCCTTAACACTCTCTACCCCCCCCCCCCTCTCTCTCTCTCTCTCTCTCTCTGTCTCTGTCTCTCTCTCTCTCTCTCTCTCTCTCTCTCTCTCTCTCTCTCTCTCTCTCTCTCTCTCTCTCTCTCTCTATCCCCCTTCTCTCTCTCTCTCTCTCTCTCTCTCTCTCTCCCTCTCTCTCTCTCTCTCTCTCCTCTCTCTCTCGCTCTCGCTCTCGCTCTCGCTCTCTCTCTCTCTCTCTCTCTCTCTCTCTCTCCCTCTCCCTCTCCCTCTCCCTCTCCCTCTCCCTCTCCCTCTCCCTCTCCCTCTCCCTCTCCCTCTCCCTCTCCTCTCTCTCTCTCTCTCTCTCTCTCTCTCTCTCTCTCTCTCTCTCTCTCCCTCTCCCCTCCTCCCTTCTATTTTTTTCCCTGTACTTCCTCCCCTGTCATTTCTCATGTGTGCGTTCACATTCCTCAGCGTCCGTGGTTTACAGAAGACGTCATGCATAATTCAGCCGTGGGAAGCTCTGATGAATTGACCTTGAGGCAGACCGAGGCTTCTGATTACACTCCAACAGACTAACGCTGTAGGCACTGGAAAATACAGCACGCTTTATTTAGGGTCTATTGCTACCGATTTACTGCCCATGTACAGTATGGAGTGGTTATTTGAGGCTCGGCGTGCGTGCGTGCGTGCGTGCGTGCGTGCGTGCGTGCGTGCGTGCGTGCGTGCGTGCGCGTGCGCCTGCCTGCCTGCCATAGGGATGGTCGATATGGAATTTCTGGCAGATATCAATTATTTGCAGATAACCGATATAATAATAATTTTGTCCATTCTGACAAAGGCATATAAACACTGAATTTGAAAAAGCAATGCCTCTTTATTCCAAAACTAGCGATGCACTGTATGTTGGCCCATATCCCAACAGAAACAGCTTGAATGTAGTATTTTTAGTGAAAATAATAATAATTGTAATGTTCCAACTTGTTGACCCTTTTGAAAGCATCGCCAGAAATCACTGATAGAATCTGCAACCTTCATCATCACAAAAAGTATTTGTCTGTCTTTTTTTTTTAACTTAATTATTTTAAAATAAAATATTGGCTAAAACCAATATATTATTTTGATATCAGTTTTAAGGCCAACAATAGTGATTTGATGCCCGATCAATTTTCCATCCCTAGTGTGTGTGTTTGTAAGGTTTCACTGAATAATGTAATCTTTACGCACACACACTGCAGCAACTTGGAGACAGACATGCAGGCAGGCATGCAGGCAGGCAGGCAGGCAGGCAGGCAGGCAGTCAGTCAGTCAGTCAGCCAGCCAGCCAGCCAGTCAGCCAGTCAGGCAGTCAGTCAGTCAGCCAGTCACTTTACTTTTAGAAGTGAGTGACTGGAATGAAATGTGAATGGGAACGGTGGGAGCTCTGGTTGGCTATAGCTAACTGCTGTTGACAGGTCCGTATTCCCTACAGTTTTGCAGGCCCGCTTTGAAGACAGATTGCTCTGGATTAATGCAGCTGGCAGTCTTTTAGAGTTTACGACTGTGCCCTTTCACCGGAGTGGGAGCAGAAAGTCAGCTCAGGTGAAATAAAAGGGGGCCCCATTTCCTCCTCTGCCTCTCTGTCTCTCTGTCTCTCTCTCTCTCTCTCTCTCTCTCTCTCTCTCTCTCTCTCTCTCTCTCTCTCTCTCTCTCTCTCTCTCTCCAAGCATCCTGCCCTTCTCTGACTTCCCCAGCCAAGGAAGTTGATGAAGGTCAGAATGCTACACGGGTTCTATTAGTTTGTTGACAGTGTGAAACCCTGAGTGTTTATTTTAAACTCTGACAGTGTGCAAACCCTTTGGCGGGTCCATTTGGTTACTGCATATACTCTCAGAGTTACAAACGGACAAATTAACCCCTGTCTCTCCCTGGTCTCCGCTCTATGTGGGTATATTTTAACAGAATGATTATGTTAACGCACGGCTCCCATCGTGCTTTATGGTTGGCGTTCTGGCTTTATGCGCCATGTGATGACTCTTCTTTAGGGCTCTTATGCAGTGCAGACTGCGCTTTAGGGTCGGGCGAGGCTCGCCGGCAGTGCCGGCCCGACGCCGGCGCTTTCGTTCCGCCCGTTGCACATGTGCAAACATCTGCATATCATTTCGCGCCGCGGCTCCCCATTTATCCTCGCAACATTAAATCCATTTACCTCACACCCCGCCACCAGTCTAAATCTGGGGCCGCCAGTAATTAAATGCCATTCTCTCCCTCCATTAGAGAGATAATTAAGTAGGAAACCAGCGCGCCGCTCGCCTCGTCGTTCTGTTCGCCGCGGCGCACACGGGGAAGTATAAACGCCTTGTCAAGCTCGGGCAGTATATGCGCAGACGCTGCCTCACCATACAGTACCTCAGATGCCTCTCCATTTGGGTCACATGCTATTAATTAATTAAACTCTGACAGTGTTTAGATGTAACCATGTTGTGTACACGCTCAGAGTTAAATTTACTAGGGTTTTACAGTGCACCATACCTTTTATGTCTTAAATTCAGCCTCTCCTCTCTCCAGAGAATGAAAGCTGTGCTGTTCATTTGTATCAACAAATTGTCAAATAGTGCTGTTGACCTTGATGCATGCCACTTAAAAATAGAGTATCTGCTGAATGAATGCAACACTTGGTGACATCAGTGTTATCAGCGGAAGCCCAATATGACCCTGGAAATATCACACACACACACACACACACACACACACACACAAACACACCTCCAACATCATGGTATATATATGGATTGGAGGTGCTGAAGCGATGAAAGCCAGTGGTGGAAAAACGGAGGAGAGAAAATAAAAATACATTTGACGAAAATCTCACCATTGGTGTTAAACCCCAACAAACCATCCCCCTGTCTATTTTAGCATGAGGCTATTATCCCATTGGGGATTATTGGAGATTAGGGAGCCATTGAAAACGGGAGTCTAAACATGCAGAAGAATCCTGTTAGCGATCTAAAGAAGCATGAAGCTTGTATTAGATTGGATGAGATTGAGTGATATTGGTTCCGGAGATAAATATTCTAGTCTTGGCCAGGCAGTTCTTCATTTTTCTGTTTGAGCGTGTCTTTTGTTCGGTAGATTAAAAATGCTATTTCTTACCAAATCTTTGCCGGGAAACGGACTCGGAGTGAAAGCTTTAGAATTTTCATAGCAATAGGAAGATGCACTAGCTATAAGCTCGTTAGAGGCTCCAAATGGTCTGTCTTTTGTGGCAGTGGTTCTCAAAGTGGGGTCCGGGGACCCCCAAGGGACCCTCAAGGGTTCTTGAGGGGGTTCCAGGTTAGTAGCATCAACATCATCTTAACCACTTTACCCCACACTGAAATTAGCCGATATTGTGAGCTTGATGATCGGCTATTTTCAAAAAACTCGTTCTAAAAGTTTGAAACATTTTGAATGTTTTTTTTTTTTAATATGTTTTTTTGATCCCAAAACCCTTTTTTTTTTACACACAGTGTATATATAATTTTTTTTTTTTATATAACAGAAATCTTGTATGGGGGTCCCTCCCTGGCACCGCAAGAGATTTTCAGGTTTGGTTCCACTGCCAAATATCCTACATAAAATGTGGCGGAACGTCCTTGACATGAGAATGTTTGAGAACATTATGTCATTGTCATGCCATGACACAAACACAGCCAACGACAGAAAACCTGGGCACGCAGAGGGGCCAACGTTTCAAGCAAATGGGAAGCCAATGTCTTTTTAAAAGCCTATCGCTGTCGTCAGCATGTGCAATGTTCAGAGACTTTCAGGCAGATGTTCCTGCTCAGGCCTGATTGCGTTTGCCAAGGCCCATCAGGGATTGCACTTAGCCTAGCTCTGCCGAAATAAAAAAAATAAAAAGACACGGCCATGTGAGTTATTTTAGCTCCACTCCATTCCTTCAACAGGATCAGCTGAAATATTGACGCCGTTTGTTCTTTTCGCTGCTATCCTCCTCGCCTTGCGTCTCGGCTAGCTGGGGTTAGAGATCACTTTTTACTAGATGCATTTTTCATTCTTTTTTAGCTGAGAGTTTTTTTTTTTCTGGATGTGTCAAGCCACAAATTGGACATTTGCTGAACCTTGTGAGATGTGGGTTTGCTTGTTTGATTTATCCCTTGATTCCTTAGCATGCAGCTCTGGCAGTTGTACACTGGCAGGCTCAAGTGATTGTTCCTTTTGTGCCTCGGGCTGTGTTGTCCGAAGTGGGCTCTTCGTTTAAATTATGTTTACTTTATTCCTGTTTTCCTCTCATATGTGTGTCTCAAGGGCAGCAAAATAGTGGTTTAGCCAACCAACCTTAGTCTTCCTGAAGCTCCATGGCTTTAATGTACATTATATGCCTATATTTAATAAGAACACATGCACACTCACTGACTTACAGATGGAATTGTTTCCATTTCTATGATAAACAGCCGATAAAGAGCAGATCAGTGAAGCAGGGAAGCCTTAAAGTCCAATCCGACCTGGATACAGGGGTTTATTATCCGTTTTACCCTTTATGCGCCAAATATCTTCGCCAAAAAATGTCAGATCTACAAGCTCACAATGTGCCGATTTTTGCAGGACATGCACCCCATTAGGGACACAGATGTCAAATCAAAGACATGTCTCAGTAAGTGAACATCCAATGAACTACAGCGCTTATGTCTCATAAAGTGAGTCTGAACATTTACATCCCCCCTATCATCATGCTCTCCCAAAAGCAACCTAAAATCACAGCCTCCCTGTGTGGTGAAGGAGAGTGCCCATAACGGCTCGTAATTACCCTGCTCCATATTCATGAGAGATGGATTCCTGCATCAAATGTCAGAGTTTCATACCACGGGTCACTCTCTCCTCCCGGCCAATCCTAATTGGACCGGAGCGGGAGGAGAGACGGCGCGGACCGGTCTGGATGGCGGTCAAAGACGCCTGCAGTTGAATTTTATCGCCATGGCGCAGTATCCATCGTATTAGGTAATTAAAACATGTCCTCTTGGTAATTTTCGCCCAGCTGGTGAAGCGCGATTTCATTTGTAGGAATGCACTTAAAGTCAAGGTTATAATTCTCAGTCAGGTGTGTTTTTTTTTTAACAAATAAAGGGCTGTGCTGTTGTGGGACAACACCCACAACCTTATAGCATTTGCCTTTTATGCTGAGTGTTCATTGCAGCTAAAATAAAGGAAAAAATAGGTGGCGCGGTTCATGGTGTATATGATGTCAGCACGTTCCCCTTGAGGTATGACCCAAAACATCCATACAAATCATAAGTACAGAAACAGCCACTGACATTTTGTGCAGTGATAGCAGTGTTGTCGTACACCTGGCGATGAGAGAGAGATAGAGGTCTGGATGTACACCAGCATCTGTTCTGTATCTGCACGATTAAGTGTGTTTTGATGCAGACAATTGCACGTGGCCACACACACAAACACACCTGTGTCGCACGCACGCACGCACGCACGCACGCACGCACGCACGCACGCACGCACGCACGCACGCACGCACGCACGCACGCACGCACGCACGCACGCACTGTATATTCACATGCATACATGACAGAGACTGCTCTTTAGTTGAGCGTTCCCTGTCTAGCTCAGTGAAGCGAGGCAATGAGAGAGACAGACTAAAAAGAGTGCGGCTACCTTTTAGGAGAGTTTAGTGTGCAGAGGAATTGTGTGCGGAGGGGTTGGGGGGGCGGGTGGTCGACTTTTACCTCAAAGTCAGGTTATTGTCTATTGTCCTGCAAATTAGCTGCCAGTCAAGCCGAGGCAGGCCAGTGGATGTATTCTGTATATCAGCTGCAGTGTGAGAACTGAGCAGAGGGCTTCATAGTGGCCATGCAGAGGGCTTCATAGTGGCCAGAGGGCTTCATAGTGGCCATGCAGAGGGCTTCATAGTGGCCATGCAGAGGGCTTCATAGTGACCATGCAGAGGGCTCCATAGTGGCCATGCAGAGGGCTTCATAGTGGCCATGCAGAGGGCTTCATAGTGGCCAGAGGGCTTCATAGTGGCCATGCAGAGGGCTTCATAGTGACCATGCGGAGGGCTTCATAGTGACCATGCAGAGGGCTTCATAGTGGCCATGCAGAGGGCTTCATAGTGGCCATGCAGAGGGCTTCATAGTGGCCATGCAGAGGGCTTCATAGTGACCATGCAGAGGGCTTCATAGTGGCCATGCAGAGGGCTTCATAGTGACCATGCGGAGGGCTTCATAGTGACCATGCAGAGGGCTTCATAGTGACCATACAGAGGGCTTCATAGTGGCCATACAGAGGGCTTCATAGTGACCATGCAGAGGGCTTCATAGTGGTCATGCAGAGGGCTTCATAGTGACCATGCAGAGGGCTTCATAGTGGCCAGAGGGCTTCATAGTGGTCATGCAGAGGGCTTCATAGTGACCATGCAGAGGGCTTCATAGTGGCCAGAGGGCTTCATAGTGGCCATGCGGAGGGCTTCATAGTGGCCAGAGGGCTTCATAGTGGCCATGCAGAGGGCTTCATAGTGGCCGTGCAGAGGGCTTCATAGTGGCCATACAGAGGGCTTCATAGTGGCCACGCAGAGGGCTTCATAGTGGCCATACAGAGGGCTTCATAGTGACCGTACAGAGCGCTTCATAGTGGCCATACAGAGGGCTTCATAGTGGCCATGCAGAGGGCTTCATAGTGGCCATACAGAGGGCTTCATAGTGGCCATGCAGAGGGCTTCATAGTGGCCATGCAGAGGGCTTCATAGTGGCCATGCAGAGGGCTTCATAGTGGTCATGCAGAGGGCTTCATAGTGGCCATGCAGAGGGCTTCATAGTGGCCATGCAGAGGGCTTCATAGTGGCCAGAGGGCTTCATAGTGGCCATGCAGAGGGCTTCATAGTGGCCACGCAGAGGGCTTCATAGTGGCCATGCAGAGGGCTTCATAGTGGTCATGCAGAGGGCTTCATAGTGACCATACAGAGGGCTTCATAGTGGCCGTGCAGAGGGCTTCATAGTGGTCATGCAGAGGGCTTCATAGTGACCATGCAGAGGGCTTCATAGTGACCATGCAGAGGGCTTCATAGTGGCCACGCAGAGGGCTTCATAGTGGCCATGCAGAGGGCTTCATAGTGGCCAGAGGGCTTCATAGTGGCCATGCAGAGGGCTTCATAGTGGCCAGAGGGCTTCATAGTGGTCATGCAGAGGGCTTCATAGTGGCCGTGCAGAGGGCTTCATAGTGGCCAGAGGGCTTCATAGTGGTCATACAGAGGGCTTCATAGTGGCCAGAGGGCTTCATAGTGGTCATACAGAGGGCTTCATAGTGGCCGTGCAGAGGGCTTCATAGTGGTCATGCAGAGGGCTTCATAGTGACCATGCAGAGGGCTTCATAGTGGCCAGAGGGCTACATAGTGACCATGCAGAGGGCTTCATAGAGGCCATGCAGAGGGCTCCATAGTGGCCGTGCAGAGGGCTTCATAGTGACCATGCAGAGGGCTTCATAGTGGCCAGAGGGCTACATAGTGACCATGCAGAGGGCTTCATAGTGGCCATGCAGAGGGCTCCATAGTGGCCGTGCAGAGGGCTTCATAGTGACCATGCAGAGGGCTTCATAGTGGCCAGAGGGCTTCATAGTGACCATGCAGAGGGCTTCATAGTGGCCGTGCAGAGGGCTTCATAGTGGCCGTGCAGAGGGCTTCATAGTGACCATGCAGAGGGCTTCATAGTGGCCGTGCAGAGGGCTTCATAGTGGCCGTGCAGAGGTCTTCATAGTGGCCGTGCAGAGGGCTTCATAGTGGCCCTGCAGAGGGCTCCATAGTGGTCATGCAGAGGGCTTCATAGTGGTCATGCAGAGGGCTTCATAGAGGCCATGCAGAGGGCTTCATAGTGGCCGTGCAGAGGGCTTCATAGAGGCCATGCAGAGGGCTTCATAGTGGCCGTGCAGAGGGCTTCATAGTGGCCATGCAGAGGGCTTCATAGTGGCCATGCAGAGGGCTTCATAGTGGCCGTGCAGAGGGCTTCATAGTGGTCATGCAGAGGGCTTCATAGTGGCCGTGCAGAGGGCTTCATAGTGACCATGCAGAGGGCTTCATAGTGGCCATGCAGAGGGCTTCATAGTGGCCAGAGGGCTTCATAGAGGCCATGCAGAGGGCTTCATAGTGACCATGCAGAGGGCTTCATAGTGGCCATGCAGAGGGCTTCATAGTGGCCCTGCAGAGGGCTTCATAGTGGCCATGCAGAGGGCTTCATAGTGGTCATGCAGAGGGCTTCATAGTGGTCATGCAGAGGGCTTCATAGTGGCCACGCAGAGGGCTTCATAGTGACCATGCAGAGGGCTTCATAGTGGCCGTGCAGAGGGCTTCATAGTGGCCAGAGGGCTTCATAGTGGCCATGCAGAGGGCTTCATAGTGACCATGCAGAGGGCTTCATAGTGGCCACGCAGAGGGCTTCATAGTGGCCATGCAGAGGGCTTCATAGTGGCCAGAGGGCTTCATAGTGGCCATGCAGAGGGCTTCATAGTGGCCAGATGGCTTCATAGTGGCCATGCAGAGGGCTTCATAGTGGCCACGCAGAGGGCTTCATAGTGGCCATGCAGAGGGCTTCATAGTGGCCACGCAGAGGGCCATGCAGAGGGCTTCATAGAGGCCATGCAGAGGGCTTCATAGTGGCCATGCAGAGGGCTTCATAGAGGCCATGCAGAGGGCTTCATAGTGGCCATACAGAGGGCTTCATAGTGGTCACGCAGAGGGCTTCATAGTGGCCATGCAGAGGGCTTCATAGAGGCCATGCAGAGGGCTTCATAGAGGCCATGCAGAGGGCTTCATAGAGGCCATGCAGAGGGCTTCATAGTGGCCATGCAGAGGGCTTCATAGTGGCCATGCAGAGGGCTTCATAGTGGCCAGAGGGCTTCATAGTGGCCATGCAGAGGGCTTCATAGTGGCCATGCAGAGGGCTTCATAGTGGCCGTGCAGAGGGCTTCATAGTGGCCATGCAGAGGGCTTCATAGTGGCCATGCAGAGGGCTTCATAGTGGCCATGCAGAGGGCTTCATAGTGGCCATGCAGAGGGCTTCATAGTGGCCGTGCAGAGGGCTTCATAGTGGCCATGCAGAGGGCTTCATAGTAGCCATGTACACAATTTCCTGTGTTTGGCCACGGAACCCCATCTGAAAATGTTTTGTGCCAGGGAGCCCGATAAGTTTAAAATTTATTAAAACTTTGTCATGATTAAAAAGAAGGAAAAAAGGAAACGTGTGTTTTTTAAACGACAGGAGATGGGGGGCCGGAGATTGCTTTTTGAATGGTCGCCGGTCACAGACATGCTGATTACAAACCATGGTGGGCCGTATATTGTCTCAAGAGCCTCACAATGAGCTGAGCAGCACATGCTGTATACTACAGTAGGACCACATCATAATGTGAAAGAGGCGTGTGCGAAAAATGTGGGTTTTTTTCTTTTTCCACAGGGGACTGATTTATATGGCAGGCAGGTATGGCTTTTAGAGAGAAATACACACCCGGCTCCCCTCAATTTCTCTTTTAGTGAAGCCGACATTTCAGCTCCGGGGATAGATTTCTACAGCTGTGTGTGCAGCGCGTGTGCAGAGAGAGTGTGTGTGTGTGTGTGGGTGGGTGGGTGTGCGCCAGGGGTCTGCATACGAGCACATATCTATGCACGCCGCGCCGGTAACACATTAGCGTGTGTGCATGTGTTTTTCTGCTTGAATATGTGATTACATTTGTGTGTGTGTGTGTGTGTGTATGCTAGTGTGCACATTGAGAAGAGGCAACGCGTGCACCTATTAACGTGATGATGGCCTTTCTCACCATAACCCTCACATAAGCAATCATCTCTCTTCCCTGCTCTCTCTCTCTCTCTCTCTCTCTCTCTGTCTCTTTGCCTGCTGCTCAGGCACCATTTGTATCACTCATAACATACACACACACCACAAATACCCCTGGCACTCTCTGCCTCCAAGAACCATGATCCATATTTCATATATTGGCTGTAAATCGCTCAGGCTGAACCATTTTGCCAAAGCCCAGGTGGCAGCAGGGGGTAGATTGGCTTTGTACCTTGTTCAATGTTCATACCTAGAATACAAAACAAGAGCTGCATTGGAGCTCCATGCACGTACAGTACAGTACCTGCATGCCAGTGTGACATTCATGGAATGTGCTGGTGCGAAACCGTCCATTAAAAACCGTACATTAACCCATTTAGGCCTGACGTCGAAATTTTAAAAATGTCTTTTTAAAATGTATTCTTTTCTGAAAAACCTCATGTTTCTATGTCAGTGGTTCTCAATATTTCATGTCAATTTTACGAAATTGGCCGCCGACCCCCATCTGCACATTTTCACGATTTTTCAAAAATAGCAGACCTACAAGTGCCGCGCTATGAGCTTGTAGATCTGCTATTTTTCAATAGCTAAAGTATAACATAATGCCTGAAACACCAAAAGGGGTTCCCGCCCAGAATAGGTTAGATTGAATAGAATAGTTAACACAGGTTTATGTGACAGACACAACCACCATTGCGGTTGTCCCCAACTAAAGATATTCTTAGTCAAGTATAATAGTCAGAGGGATTTGTCCACTAATCGATTATTTGATTTCATTCTACGCATTTTACCAATTGTGTTTGCTGCATATGTTGAATTATGCAGAGACCAGCCTTTTCAGTTGGACTATTCCAATGCTGCATTCACAATGGCTATTGGAAGTTATAGACCCACAGAAATAAAGGGTCATATTTAGAGTTTACAAGATTATGTTCGTGTGAATAAGGATAAATAATGCTCAATCAGCTAAATATATACAATTATTGACTGATGGCACGCGGCACTTCCATAACGGCATGCTTTACTTTGTGTTTCTACAGTCTGCCCGCAATAATGTGGTAGCCATATTATGTAGGAAGACCTCTAGTCCTCCACTCCTCTGTCATCTGTCGGGTGGAAAACTCCTATCTCCAAAACTCTTACTTTTCAGGATTCAAATTCAAAAGTAACAAAGGTAGCAGATTCACAGAGATCAAAGTGTGTTTCCTCACACCACGTGTTGCTTTTGATACTTTTGTGTGACACTGTAGTATGATCAAGTAGTAGGGGCGTTAATTTAAGAAAACCCCCCCCACAAAAAGTTAAAATAATATTATTTAGATTGGAGATAAAAAGGTTTCTGTAAGACAACAACAATGTACTGTATTGGTCTAAGTATGTAAACGGTGCCTGTGCTATAGCCATTGAATGCACTGATCTGTGAAGTCGGTTAGCTTTTTAGAATGCAACGCCACTCTGTCACGCCATCTGAGATGCCTGGTCTCCTATCTATTTTGATCCCTGCACGTCACCGTTTATCACTTTCACTTCTGATAGAGTGGCATGGGGCTCTCTTTCTCTCTCTCTGTGTGTGTGTGTGTGTGTGTGTGTGTGTGTGTGTGTGTGTGTGTGTGTGTGTGTGTGTGTGTGTGTGTGTGTGTGTGTGTGTGTGTGTGTGTGTGTGTGTGTGTGTGTGTGTGTGTGTGTGTGTGTGTGTGTGTGTGTGTGTGTGTGTGTGTGTGGCAATCGTTTGAAGCTGGATCACCTTGAGAAGAGTGGCTTGGCAATGTCATCTGAGAGCTACAATAGGCCTGCTCTCCAACAACATCTGAACAAAAGGCAACATGGAAGGAGAGAGAGAGAGAGATAGGCAAAGACAGCAGATTCTTCTGTGTGTGTGCATATGTCTTTGTACATTACATACTTGGACACATGGTATAGTGTAAATGTATTCACACATTAAATAACACATATGAAGCAACGGCATAAAGATGGAATGATTCACAGGCTCACAGCACACTGTCCATGTGTTTGCATTTATCTCAGGAATATTTAAAGAGACTCCCATATGTGACAATGCGTCACGCCAACGTCATATACTGCATGACAGCTCCCTTGAACGTTTCTTCGCGCCGAGACCCTTGCCCCACGACTCCACGAGTCGGCACGACTCTTCCACACACAACGTACCGCACCGATCTCCGGCGTTATTAAATCGGCATAATGAAAGCAACGTGAAGATTACGTTGTATTAGCGGCGCGTGTTTGTCAAGAAGCATTTGTCAGTGCTCATGGAGGAGTGGACGCCCGGAGGCATGACATCACCCACTGCAAACAGATGGCACAGTCACAACAACACGTTTGTTCACTGCCTCTTCATTTGGTGCTCCAGCAAGCATCCAGCGCATGTGATCCCTCGCATGTGCTGCTTGCAGAGCTGAAATGGGGGTGATATCTCTCTGAAAATAGACTGTTTTACCGGCAGGATTAGTAACACAATGGGGAAAAAAATGCAGACAAAAGGGTCAGAAAATGCTCTAAAAGCCACTTGATTTTTTTGCCACGAAAATGACCGATGTACAAGCTCACAATGTGTCGCTATGTGACGCTTTGTTGAGCTTGCAGAGCTGTTATTTTATAGGTGACAATTTTCACTATAATGACGTGCCCAAAATACAGTGCGTGCGCCAGGTTGAAAGTGGTGCACTTAGGTCATGTTCATCCGTCTTCCTCTTGAGGCAATTTATTCCTTTATTTTTTACCTTTCTCTTTTTTTCCGCAGAGGCGCGCCAAATCAATTCACACTATTTTTCAAAGTAATATCTCCAGGCTTTCCGTTTGTGCTGAGCACGGCCTGTGTGTCCAGTGTGATGTGATGGCCATGCAGGCTCCCTGTGTGTCCAGTGTGATGTGATGGCCATGCAGGCTCCCTGTGTGTCCAGTGTGATGTGATGGCCATGCAGGCTCCCTGCAGCCTTCCATTCCACTCTATAGCCAACGTCGTGGAAACCTCACATCATCTATTCAGGGATTCCTTCCTGTATTTGGCCACGGACGCCCCCGCCCCACCCCCATCAGAAAATGTTTTTTTTATTTTTTATTCAAACCTTTATTTATTCTCAAAAGACATTGAGGTCATCCTCATTTGCATGTCGTCGAGATACAACATAATACAACATTTCAAAGCAATAAACAAAAACAGAACAGAACAGGAACATTTCCTGATCGCGTGTTTAAAAACAGTTGCAGACACTTGGGGGTAATTCTGCAATCAAAGATTTAAATTGACCGTATGTTATGGGAGAACAGATCTTTACTTTAAGCTGTAGGTCATTCCACGTGGTTGGGGCACTAAAACAAAAGGCTGTTTCCCCCCAACTCTGTGTTTACATTTGGGACCTTTAGTGTGAGCCAGTGACTAGAACGTGTCCTATATGTTACAGGATTCCAATCCACCTCCCTGAAAGACCCCTGGGGGTCCCCGACTCCCCGGACCACACTTTGAGAACCTCTGCCTGTGAAGTGCTACAGTGATGCGTATTAGTTGTTTGGGGCCAATTGAGGTTGTTGTCAAATGATCTTCCATTGAGTCGGTTTTGACCAAATGTATACTACGAATTGAAACTATTTAATTATACTAGGCTACTAATATTGAATAATATTATTGAATTGATTTATCCATCCATCCATCTTCAACCGCTTATCTGTATTCGGTCGTGGGGGCAACAGCTCCACCAGAGAGCTCCAGACTTCCCTCTCCAGAGCAACATTAGTTACTTCCCCCTGGGGGATCCCGAGGCGTTCCAAGGCCAGTGAGTCAAAGCCAGTGAATTGATTTATGATTTGTATTCACTTATTTTATTCATTTTGTATGAAAGTGGATCAGAGCTACAAAATAAGATGGCACTTGCTTACATTCTGTCTTCTACAGATTATTGAAGTACTGTATGTGTTTCTCAAAGCGGAAATCCTGAGAAATCTGGGTTTTCACACATTTCACACATTCTCGGCTCAAAATACATCTTTGGGGGAAAAAAAATAATCTCTTCTTTGAATTGATGTATTTAGTTACCAACATTCAATTTGTATCAGGAATGATGCAATAATTAAACTATCCCTATTCGCACAGTAATCAAATATAACATGTTTTGTTCTCGTTAATCTCTAGCCAGAACCCTTTCCCAGAATTCGATGCATTTGAATACCTGGAGCTCAAGAGCTCAAGACTCATCCTCCCCCGGGCAGTCACACCACAAAGCAGGTTGCTGGACAGCCCTTTGTGCCAGTAGCCGTCAGGCTCCACCGCCATGACTGACCTCCATATGAGAACTATAAAGACCTTCCTTCATTGTCTGTTCCGTTAGCTGGGATTACTGACTCTGGTACATGGACTACTACAGTAGTATGTAGGCTAGTACACACTATAGACATGACAGATGCCTTTTAAGGACAACTGATGTGAGAGTTACAGATTCACATACATGGACTGCATACATAATACAGGTGTGCGTGTGTGTGTGTGCGTGCGTGCGTGCGTGCGTGCGTGCGTGCGTGCGTGCGTGCGTGCGTGCGTGCGTGCGTGCGTGCGTGCGTGCGTGCGTGCGTGCGTGCGCGTGTGTATTTCGCATCCAGTAGTTAAAATGTAAACCCCATATTCCGTAGTCTCAGTATGCTGTACTGGCTTAACTCCAGCTACGCTCAGACTAGAAATGTTTCTCTTCTGTGTCCCTGTGGCTTTTAGCAACCTGTTCACTTAACGAACTAACATCTTCATTAATTCTTTTCATTATTAATGCTTTTTCTCTCTTACAACACAGCAGGTGGCTTCGTACTCATTGGATTCCTCTCACCTTTTGCACTCTAGGATTATGATGTAATGAACAGTGCAGGGTTCAGACCGGAAGAAGGCAAAGTCAATGGCTTTCTATAGGAACGGCGGAACATAATGTTTTTACCAGCTGCTTCGTAGAAGCGGCAGGTCAGTGTTTACCTGGGAAACTTGCGACCGGTAGACGGACACCGCTAGTCTTTCTGCTGAGTGTTGCCAAGTCTGCATATTTCCAGCCTAACGTAGATTCATTCACAGTTGCTTGCCTGGTTTGGTTTTTGGAGGCTGCTTAGCTTATTTCTGTCACGACAGTTGCCACCACTGGCAACAACCCATAACATCCCATCGTCTGCACGGCATGGCTAGTCGAGCAGTTCTGATTGGCTGCCTCGTCTCCAGCCATGTTGCCTCAGAATTATTTAGGGTCACTCATTTGAGCATAACAGTGGAGCGCAGCTAAAAAGTCAGCAGCAGACCCACAGATAATAATAATGCAGCTGGTAATTAATTGATTTAATCAATTTGGGCTTGTTTTATAACACAAGCACAGGCCAGGTCTTAATTCTCCTCACAGAACTCTGTAATCATCCCTATTGGTTAAGGGTGTAGTCCACAAACAAACATATACAAAACTAATGGCTAAATGAATGACACAAGACAACATAAAACATTAACTCCCAAAACACATTCCCCATAACAAATAACAATGCAATAACACAACAATAACTTGCAGAGTGTGCGCCCCGCGGCATGCTGGGAAGACTCCTCTCCTCCGCCACTAACCGCCTGGGACGTGAATTGTCCCTAACACTGTAAAGTTAATTTCAAAACACTGGTAAACAGCACTGCACAAAAAACAACACAGAAATGGTGCCTTTTATGCAGCTATGACTATAGTTACTTGTGCTAATAAAGTACCACAGAGTTGCATGGACCCAACACCAACTGTTTATATTATGACTGTGGTTTAAAAGATTCATCCAACACGTTTTTTTATTTATCTCGAATAAAAAGGAGAATTGTACACAGTGTGCGTGCAGGATACTGTCTCCTTGTAGAATTATATGCACTTTCTGGGGTGTCATCCTGTTCGCAGCACTGCAGATGGCACACAGAGACACGCATGTTATCTTCACTCCACTTGACCCATTAAGACCTGAGGCTGATTCTACAACAATACCTTCTAAATCAGTATTTCTCACACTTTCGAGATCTTTCGAAAAAAAGTTACCTCGTGCCGCGCTGCGAACTTGTACATCTGCTATTTTTCAATTGCCAGCGCACAAATGACACGTTGTCCAGTTTTAATCGGTTAAACCCTATTTTATAATTCATCTTTACAGCGGCGTCACGCAATAATAGCAGATCTTCAAGCTCACGGCGTGTCACGATGCACAGTCTTGTGATCTTGTAGGTCTTGTGTGAGACTTCCTGAAGAAGATCCTAAGGGATCGAAACGTTGATTCAAATAAACCAGTGGAGCTGAGTTTTCATACCAGTGTTGCGGACTCTATTTTTTCCTCTTGTGTGAGACTGCACCTCCAAACACACTCGGGGGGGCACGGTCGAGTCCGACATAGCCTTGGAGGTGCACGCACCACGAGTATATATCAGCCTTGAGTATGTTTTGCTTTGGCGCAAATGTGTGATTAGTGGATGTACTGTAGTGCACCTGTGGACCTGCAACAACCACTATCTTATGAACATTTTAAGCGAGGTCAGGACGTACGTTTTCCAAGATGAAAAGGAGCACGCAAAATCCATACAAGAAGCAAAAATGTTCACCGTTTGGTCTTAATCTTTACCATGGAAACAAAATGTTCGAAATCCACCGGTTTAGGTCAGTACTGATGGAGAATTAGAGCTAACAACTGTCATGAATTTGAGCGAGTGGAAGGGTTTCTTTTGAGTAAGTTGCACTTCCATTTCCAGTGTTTTGACTGTACAGTACCCGGCGTAGAGTACAGCCCGTGCTCATCATCACAGGCCTCTCTGTGCTAATGTTTCGGCTCGGTTGAGCTCTGCTCGGCTCGGTTCCGTTCAGCTGGGGTTCTTCTAGGGGATCCGGGGCTCATTCATAAGTCATATGGGCTTTGCTGCATTTTTAATCTGTCAAACGGATGGCCACGTTTCAATTGCCACTTGTCAGTTTTGATTTTATGATTCATTCATTATTAAGTGTGTTAGTCAGGTACTGCAGTACTGTGCAATGGCTGGATTACGGCGTGTGGTGTGTGTGTGTGTGTGTGTGTGTGTGTGTGTGTGTGTGTGTGTGTGTGTGTGTGTGTGTGTGTGTGTGTGTGTGTGTGTGTGTGTGTGTGTGTGTGTGTGTGTGTGTGTGTGTGTGTGTGTGTGTGTGTGTGTGTGTGTGTGTGTGTGTGTGTGTGTGTGTGTGTGTGGGGGGGGGGTGTATCTATATCCTTGTGTGTGTGTGGGGGCGACGACGTGCAATATAGAATAGTCAATATACAATAGAGCCTTCTTTGCTGTGTACTGTATTGTAGATGCTTTCTTCTCACTTATCTCTCTTGGATATTTTCGAGAACTTGAAGTGCAGATATTTTTTCATTCAGTCATTATTCAGTGTAATGCACCAACCTCACTGAGATAGATCCCTTGTATATGTGCACAGCTCAGCTGTCCGTAAAAGCAGTTCTGACGCATGTACTGTATGTGTTGTGCACCTGTGTGTACTCCAGATGTACTGTATGTGTTGTGTACCTGTGTGTACTCCAGATGTGTGCATGTTTTTTTCTTTCTCTCTTCTTTTCGTTCCAGTAAAAGTTTGCATCAGTCATAACCGCGCCCTTGCGAGCTGAGCCCAAACACTGCAGTCACAGTCGCAATCACATAAGCGGTGTAAATGAAAGAGCATTTTCTCTGGTTCTCATCCATTCTCTGCGTCTGTTCAGGGCACTGAAGCGTCCAAACCAGTTGAGTCACCCGTTACGTCGCTGTTGCAGTCGTTCTCGGTGGAATGCGTCATGGGCAGGTTGAGGTGAAACTGTCACTCGCTTTCCTACCTCGTCTGACTGTGTGTTGCAGCTGTCATATTTAAAAAGAGCTGATGCCTGTGTTAAAACATGAAACGGCTCAAAACCTCAGAGCTGGAGGCACAAAGGATTAGCAGTGCCGTTGTTTATGAAGCGCAGAGTGGCGGATAAAACAACACGGCTCTGCCGTGCACGCCAATACGCGCGCTCAAACACAAGCATCTGAACACACTACACGTGCACACACACACACACACACACACACACACACACACACACACACACACACACACACACACACACACACACACACAAACACTCTCTCTACTGGGGTAATGGCCAGTGGAGCCAACTTGAATTCCTGCCATCAAATGCTGTTTACTGTGTGTTTTGCAGTCAGTATTGTTTTCATTGTCACTTTCCTCTGGCTTCTGTCATCAGTTCACTCCACTGCTTCACTCATGGTGCCAACCTCTGACGTGGAGAAGCACTGGGGAACATTTCCCTTCATTCCCCCGCCTTCCTCCTAGCCTCCTTTCAGAGTTACCTCAAACAGTCTCACAGAGTCGTCTCCGTGCAGGTGCACGCAGGTGCAACATCACACTCTGGCAGTTGTTCTCTTATCTTTCGTTTTTAACAGTCTGTATTTGTCTTTCGAGACACACACACACACACACACACACACACACACACACACACACACACACACACACACACACACACACACACACACACACACACACACACACCTCTCTCTCTCTCTCTCTCACAGGGGTAGTTCATGTGTCACAACAGCTGTCAGATTTAATATTGTTTTCTTTGTCTCGGTAATAACTCACAAATGAATTCCTTATTTTGATGATTTTGTAATGTGCGTTAATTGCCAGCATGTGATCCAATACTGGAGGAGTTTATTCATTTTAATTGCCTTCTTGTCACCGAAAGGTATTTATTTAATTGGCTATAACTCTGATTTGAATAGTTCCACATTTTACTTTCATGTCACAACAAGGTTAGCTTTTTCCTATATGTGCAAAATCTTTTTTCCAGTGACAACTTCTTTAATTAGGATTCCAGTAAAGGTAATAGACCTTTTCCACATTGACCTGTACTAGCAGGGTATAAACACAGTTGTTACCACTGATACTAATTAAGGTTCAGTTCCATTTTGTATCGCGGAGCACATGGTAGCACCCTGACTCTGTATGACTCTGAGCACATGGTAGCACCCTGACTCTGTATGACCTATATGGAAAGGAACCCTAATTAGAATCCTGCTATTTCATGTCAAAATGGCTGCTGTGAAATGTGTAACAAGTTGCTCTTTCTCTCTCTCTCTCTCTCTCTCTCTCTCTCTCTCTCTCTCTCTCTCTCTCTCTCTCTCTCTCTCTCTCTCTGACATGTTCTTTGAGAAACACATACAGGTATTTAGAGGTGTACATGTGGCCGAGTGTGCCATTGTCTTGGAGGTGCAAAAAGCAATATATCATGTATATTGTATATACATTGCTATAATAATGTATAATATACATTACATATACACTGCTGATATTATCAGCAGTTTATGAGACCACGCATACAGTCATGCAGTTTTATGTATTAGCGCAAAACAATGGTGTCATTGTGCAGGGACCGGGACCAGCAACATGAAATATTAACAAAATGCAATTTGACATTGAGCAGTTGAGACGAATATCCATAAAGTCCATACTAATTTATCCATAATGTATAAATGATGGATAAGGGGTCAGGGCAGATATAGGCCTTTTCGGCGAGGGGTCAGAATAAATTATGGACTTAGATGATTCTTCGTCTCAACTGCTCCATCCTTGACAATTATTTGCCTAGAACAGAAGACCAATATGCCTAAAAAGCAGGTATGCCTGAAGCAGGTTGGTGAGGATTTCTGCCGCAGTGCGTGAGACAGTTTGGGTTGGAGACAGGCAATGTTTCAGAAGTGGAAGAAGGCTAATGGTGATCTGACTGATCTGGGGCAGCAAGGAGAGGGTGGAGTCAAGGACGACAAGTAACAACAAGGTTATGGACTTGGGTGGAGAGGGTAACGACAGAGCCATCAATATTGCCGGTTTAAGTTAAAGATAAAGTGAGGACTGATGATTAGGACTTCAGACTTATTGCAGTGTAGTTATAGAAGGTGCACTCTTTTATGTATGTGCGTGTGGGTGTGTGTTACTTGGAACACTCACACCAGGCTGATATTGAACCTGTCATAGAGGGACACCTTGGAGAAATCATAGTGTAAAACACTAATTAGCCGTGATCTCAACACGTGTTCATTACCATCCCAGCATGAGCATCCCTGCATGCTCCCTAGATCATCATTGGTTGACATGAGCATCCCTGCATGCTCCCTAGATCATCATTGGTTGACATGAGCATCCCTGCATGCTCCCTAGATCATCATTGGTTGACTGAGACTAAGTCGGGAGAGGTATCTGCATAAGGCATGAGCTTTAATGGCTCTTCTTGGTGATACTCTGGGGGACCCCATTGTATTGGTAGAATTGTGTATGCAAGCTGTTTATGCTATATGCTATGTTTATTTGCTTGTACAGTGGGTATGCGTGTGTCTCTGCTTGTAACTATTAGCTCAGTTGCTAGACCGGTCCAGACGTGGCTTCAAATAGTGGATATGCCCTTCGTGAGTGTGGATCAACATAGATTTATCTATCTGGCCGTGAAGTCCATTCTCAGACTCCAATTTGTCGTCCGACTTTGGGATACTTCATAGAGTTACCGCACGGAGAAATGCGAGCGTCCTCGCATTCCAAATTAAACCTGATTAGCTGGTAGATGATTTTATTTGGAGGAAAAACCCACAGTGCTTTACAGGCCATTTTCTGCTGATGCTGCTTGACTATATTCCCTTCTAAAGAGTGGTGGAAGTAGGATTCTTCTGCTATAGTGTAGCTCATTACAAACCATTAGGCCTGCAGGCCATTTTCTGAAATGTATTCACGAGGGCTGCACTAAGCGGATACAAAGAGCATTTGCATAGCCTGTGCAACAAGGCTCTACTGAGATGGAGCGTGGGTTATAACTACTAGATCAAGTAGCAATTGGACTTTTTATCTACCTATGCCGTACATCAGGATTTTGCGTAGTTACTTGGAGTACTGGTGTACTTTCTGTTATGTAGTACATGTATGTCTCCATCACTGGTATGTTTAACCCATTAAACGACTCGACGCTATACTGTACTTGACATTACTTTCCAAAGAAGTAGCCGTGCACATGAAAGCCCTTTTGCCTTTTTGAAGAGTGCCTTGGATTCGTTTCTTTCATATTTTTAATGCTTTTCCACTTTTTTACACCAAAGGACACCTTCCTACAACTTTGCTTCACCAACCTTGGCAAGCCGTAGCCATCCTTGCGTTTCAGATTTTTGCATATCGTGGTTTGTTTGAGCTTTCGGGGGTTTGGATTACATTTTTAGTACAGTATGAAAATCAACATGGTGGCACAACCAATTAGAGCACTCATCGCATACCCCTTGTCGGTAATGAGGACCTGAGTTTCACACTTCTGTCATGCCATGCATGTTTCCGCTCTGTCTATATGCACTCCCGTCTAAATAATGAAGGTTCCCCGTCCGATGCCTGGCTCCTCCTGGCTTAGTGTCAACGTGTCCTTGAGCAAGTAGACACTGAGCAAGACTGAAGCCCAAACTGCTCCCTGGGGGTTGTTAATTATTTGCCCGCTGCTCCTAACAGTTAGGATGGGTTAATCTATTCTGAGCGGGAACCCCTTTTGGTGTTTTAAGCATTATATTATACTTTAGCTATTGAAAAATAGCAGATCTACAAGCTCATAGCACTCGGTGCCGCGCTACGAGCTGGTAGGTCTGCTATTTTTTGAAAACCGTGAAAATGTGGCGCGGATTTGGAATATATATTCTTTCAGAGCGAACATTTTTAACTAAAATCTTTGCTTCTGGGGGGTCCCTGGAACAACATATTTTCAGATGGGGGTCGGCGGCCAATTACATATATTCTTGAGGGTCCTTGACATGAACATGTTTGAGAACCACTGACATAGAAAACACAGGTTTTTCAGAAAACTGTCAGGATTTAGAAGACATTTGTAGAATCATCCTCAGGTCTAAATGAGTTAAATGCAGAGGACAAATTCCAGGTATGTGTAAATGTGCTTGGCCAATACCCCAGCAGCAACTAAAGGGTATACACATTATAATTAAGCAATAACTCATGACAGGCGCTGCTTCGCATCGGGGCAAACAACACCCCTTAGCTGTGATATAATCACAATATATCATGGAATGGAGTGAGTTATTGCCTTTATAATTTGCTTATCAAATATAGCAATATGAAAATTGTAGACCCACCCAAATTAAAACAAAATGCATTATTTTGTCCCGATAGAATTGTTTATCCTACTTATACCATGACCACTTAAAGAAGCATTCAGTGATTTGGGTGATTTGGAAAACCCCCCGGTAACCAGATGTGCACATGCACGCACTACAGTGGGGGGGACACGTGACGGGCCAACAGCACACACACAAAGGCCCGCCTCTGCTCGATCATGATTGGCGGAAGGCCCCTCTATCCTGATTGGATGAAGGCTTTGCCACCCAGCCAAAAACGAAACCTAAGGTTTTTTGACTGGGGACGGGGAGGAACTCCTTATATGGTCAGCACACTCTATAGTAGGGAGGATTACCACAACAAAACAAAAAAATAAGTGATATTTGAATTAAGTGAAATCACTGAATATACCTTTAACATTAAAGTATGACTAGTGTTGGTATGTAGGCCTATATTTTGAGGCTCTTTGGATTATAACGTTTAGTGCGTTTGCACTAACTTTAAGTGGTTAAATGGCATACTGTATTTATGAAAATATGATCTGTTACAATCTAATAATGGCAGGGTATTCAATGTATTCATTGGAGCTGGGCAGACAATGCACTCAGTTTAACCATTTTTGAGGATATCAACATCACGACATTAGCTCAAGCTGGGAGTGACGTAAATGAAATGTGAAATCACTTTAACGTGGCAGACATTACAAATATATGACAGCCCTCTCACCATTCGCACAACTGACACGGCCAGGAGATGACAAAATAAAGAAATAAATGAAATAAAATTAAATATAAGTGCCAAGATGTTACGCTTCAACGCGAAAGGCGATGACTATCATGGCCTGCATGCCGTGGAATCTCAACAGTGTGATAAAGCAGACAGGAAGAGCCAAGATGAGTGAAATGTCACGGATCGGATAGCGTTGACAGGAAAGGGGTGTCGGGTATGCTGCTATCCCCAGCTCACCTGTTAGAGGCAGAAGCTTATTATCTCAGAACACATTCACACCCATGAGCAGGGGCGCACTATAGGAACAAATACCAGTCTGGGACATTTTGGGAGGGAACCCCTTTTGGTGTTAGCATTATGTTATGCTTTAGCTATTGAAAAATAGCAGATCTACAAGCTCATAGCGCGCCACCGAGTGGCGCGCTACGAGCTTGTAGGTCTGCTATTTTTGAAAAATCGAAGAACGACTGACATAGAAACATAGCTTTTTCAGAAAACTGTCAGGATGTAGAAGACATTTTTAGAATCTGATCTCAGGTCAAAATGGGTTAAATTACAGCCTGTATCTGTCCAAAACGTATATAGCCGTATTGTGGGCAAAGCTTTCACTGAAAATCACAGATTGACGAGGACACAACCGTATGGGGTTTATGTGGTGATGTAGTTAAAGCATGCAGCCAAAACACAGGTAACATCCTGATGAGACGGTACACGTATTATGAAAGTAATCCTACTATAAATGTGCCACGTCTCTGTCTGTCTGTCTGCCTGCGTGCGTGCGTGCGTGCGCGTGTGTGTGTCCGGTTGTAATGCACGTAACTCGAGAACCGTTTGCCTCACGGACTTCACATTCGACACACGCGTTCCACCCACCCCGCAGGGAGTGCAGTGCCCGGTATCGAGTTGGTCGGACCCACGGTTCTCCAGAACCACCCCAAAAGTCTCTGGTCAACTCTGCCAGTGGGCCTAATCAGCCTAAATTCCCTCACCTGTGCAATTTCTAGCCTCTGCCTCAGTCAATAAGGGCCTTTCTCGGCCCCACCCCTCTCTCTTTGTTTATATTGTGTTTTAGGATCCAAGATGGCCGCAGCACCAGGAGGTGGTGGGGCGGAGGTGAGTGGGTGGGGTCGACATATGCCCTTACTGGGCTGCGTTCACAAATTCAAGACCCCTGTGCTGCGTTTGTCTTGTGTCTGTGTTTAATGGCCACTCCAATGCATTTCCAATGGAAGCCCATATGGTTTGACCAAACATTTTGTTTGGTCAAACCAAGTCAGGTGTCAGACACAATGCAAGTGTCTTGAATGCAGCCCAGTAAGGTCATATGTCGACCCCGCCCGCTCACCTCCGCCCCACCCCCTCCTGGTGCTGCGGCCATCTTGGATCCTTAAACACAATATAAACAAAGGGAGAAGGGTGGGGCAGAGAAAGGCCCTTATTGATTGCCATGGCAACCCCACACCTGCAAATTGATTACTTAACCACTCCACTTTTCAGTTTGCACTCTTCACACGCAGGCAGACAGACAAATACAGAGATCTCCATGTGGGACACAGACAGATAGTTAAAACGGGTGCTATGACAAGTTGACAGCTGGTATTATTAGGTTCCCAAGTTGCATCGCTCTCAAGTAGGCCGGTGGCGGGCACGTACAGTTCTAGTACACACTAAAGGGACCAGCGTGATAGTCAATAATGCTCAACCTCCGTTTTGCACTCTGAACAGGCAGGTGTGCACTCAATGGGAGGGAATTCTACAGGTACAGAAAAAGTTACAGCAGCAATAGAGTGCCGAAGTCCTGACGCCACTCGCTCATCCCACTGGTTCCAAGGGGTTCGCAGAAGTTTTTCTCCATGGAGAATAACATTGGATTTGAATGCCCCCGCCCCCCTGTCAAAAACAGCTAAAATCGCTAAAACAAAAGAAAGCAGCAGCCTAAAACGTGAACCATGGTTGAAAAAAACTAAAGTTGTCCTTTAAGCTAAATCAGGGAACGCAATGCAGACCCCGCCCCCCCCCCCCCCCCCCCCCCCCCCCCCAATGTGTGTGTATACAAGAGCAAGCCCAAAGCAATTCATTGAATTCAGATTAACTCCATGGAACCATGGAAGGAAATATCGAATTTCAGTTTAACTTTTTAAGTCATGCGAGACTCGAACTGGAAAGGTTGGCGTCGAGCTTTCGCCAGCAGCATTGTGTGTCAGCAGAGGTGCAGCGTAGGAGGGAGACGTATTTAAATGGACCTGCCGCGGTGTGAGAATGGACCGTGATTTGTCGCGCAGAAAAGCGTGGCTGATTAGAAACACTTGTTCAATCAGCAGCCTACTGTAGTACAGTGCAGCTGGGGCACGTATGACTCCTATGTGTCCTGCATTAACTAACGGGAGGCTTCACGTGAGCCAGGGAGAGATTAAATGTATCTAAAGTGCTTAGTGAACGGACTAGCTTAATCCCAACGAAGTGTGAAAATCCACAAAGTGCTGATTGTGCAAAATGATTGGGAAAAAAAAAGAAAAATCATGAGATTTAATAGGACAAAATAATGCATGCCAAAAAGAAGGGACAAACCTGTGCAGTGGACTCCCATAAGCAACATTTGATTTGATATAAAGCTCATCTTGCACTGGTAGAGCGATATCCGCTGGATAGCTATAGTTAGTGCCAAAATTGATCATCTAAATAATGTAACCTCTGCTGTGGTTGCTGTTTTAGTCCTAAACCACTGAAACCCCATATGGCTGACTGAGCCCAGAGTCCTTCTATACTAGTATATTTTCTGTTATTGTGGGGAAAGCTTTTGCTGAAAATAGTCGACGCGTCTCAGCGGAATACGGATGTTGAGGTCTAAGTCAGTGGTTTTCAATCCTTTTCATATCAAGGCCCATTACTTATTCAGCATTTGAGCCACGGACCACCATTTGATGAGATGTAGCCTCTCAGACCCAAAACGTTGAATATTTTCTCGTCGTTGGATAAGATTTTGTCCACAATTCCATGCTGTATTGATGTGGTAACATCAGTAGCAGAGAGCATGCAGTAAGTGTTCTTTACTGAAAAAATACTTCACACTTCAAATGGAGAACTCCATGAAAATAAATCTATTGCACGCTTGTGCTATGCACCTGAGGAGCACACTCGTTGATTAGTATAGTGGAGGAGGGCGCACAGGACATTCATACAATATTAACATTTAATTTGTGCATTTAATAGAAAACGTATTACATAATTAACATGTTTATATGGATATCAATGTGAATGTTGAGTACTGTAAGCTCAATGTGTGCCTCAACCACCAGAGCATATTATTAAGTAGAGGACATCTAATAGATGGCTCAGCAGACATCAGTCTGATTCCAACCCCTGATGCATGTCCAATGACGAGCTCTCTCCACCCTATTCTCCCTTATAAAGCAGAAAATGCTTGCGTTCGCACGCACGCACGCACGCACGCACGCACGCACGCACGCACGCACGCACGCACGCACACGCCATTACGCTTTTAAAAAGTGTAAAAAAGAAAAGAAAAAGAAAGTCACATTGTCGTGACTTGTGACTTGTGAGCATGAGGCAGCTTTATGTACAAGTACACCCCCTGGATATGCCAGTATGTCGCAGGGACTTAACCCTCAATACAACCCTTAATTCTGAGTGCCGAGCAGGGAGGGTGACATTTTTTTTCTTTTATTTTATAGTCTTTGGTATGGCTCCCCCATGAATTGAGCCCTGACCTCCCAAGTCTCACGGCAGACCCTCTAAGCACAAGGCCACCTAGCTGGTTTATTACTAAAGAGTAGCACTATAAAATGTAATGTAGTTGTTCACAGCAGGTCGAAAGGGCGTCATGGGGAATGTACGTTTCCATTCATTCACAGTGACGACACCCTGACTCACAGATGATAGCATATGAATTCCATTCATTTATTCTTTCACATAGCACAGGACTTCTGTGATGTCTCACCTCTGTGATGTCTTCTGTGATGTCTCACCTCTCCTGCCACCAGACAGTGTATCAAAGTCTCATCTGAGGTATCTCCTCTATTTTCACATTGTGACAAAACATCATCAGAATGGTGTACAATCGCTGCGCACGTGATGTATGTGCTCTGCGATTCATAATTGACTCCCTTTAGACAGGATTCAAAAACTGAAAAAGAGAAACACACCAACGGGATTTGAATTGATTTGTTATGGCATGTTTAAGTGATGGGTGAAGTTTTCATTTACTGTAAGTCTCAGAGCAGTCGGAAGAGAAATATCTTCAATGCCTCCTTTCTCTCTCTCTCTCCTCCTCTAAGACGGTTTGCCAGCAGCCTTAGAGAAGGTATATTTAGCCATGAAAATGAAAAACTGTTAAACCTCAAGGTACGCCTACACCCTACAGACCTAGATACAATGCTGCTCCATACAATACCTTTCATTTTAGCTGTCACTTTCCCACACTATTTTGTCAAATAACTGTTTAACCCATTTTCTCCACATATTCGCCTATTGTGCCATGGCTATAGAATAGGGATGCATGCTAGGGGGGGTTCATGTGGTCCAGTATTAGCTGTGGCTGCCCGCTTAGCCTAAATACTGTTTGTTCCCAGTGTGGTGCAGTCTTCCTTTTTCTTTTACACTGATCTCCGGGTGTCACAGAGCATCCTCTTGCGTTCATTCAACCGTGAATTATCTCTGTTTTCAGCGCTCATAACGAGCGTTGCAATAATTGCACCCCCTGGGTGCGCAAGATAAGGACCCTTTGAATCCAAAGGAAGAAGGGACCAAGTGACAAATGGAACATAACGTAGCAGACCAAAGGTAGAGCTGTGGAGTGTTGGTGCATGGTGCCTCGAAGCCAGCAAAGAAACTCGACTCGTACATTTCCAATTTCTTGTTTTAGTTTTCTCCTCGTTCTCGCCACGTGTGATAATTCATCTAACTATGTGTAAATTCTGCTAATTAGTTTGTGCAACAGAGACACATTGTGTGAATCCGAATGTCTCCCATAAGGGGTTATGTTCTTGTTTATTTGTTTTTACATTTTGCGAGCGTTGACGGAAGTTCTTTGCGAAGGTCAGCCGAGTTGAAATGCTAATGCTGGTGTCTTTTGGAATAATTTCAGTGGAGAAGACACATTATGATTAAGGAACGGGTCTACTTTATGCATCAGCGTTTTTCTCTCAAGGACCGGCGACAGTTCCCCCTCAGAAAGCCTCGGCAGATTGACAGAACAGGGACTCGAGGCTTTTGTTCTCTGTCATTTCTATTTGAGCGCAGAGAGATATTGTCATTTTGTTGAAATTTCCCAAATCTCTTCCAGTGTGCATGCATAATGCATGTTTTTTTTGTTGTTATTTTTTAGCTCAATGGTTCAGCTTCAATAGGCTTTCAGACGCATAAAAAAAGAGGCAGAGCCGGGGCGGTCATGGTGCGGGGGCCGAGGACAGTGAGTGACACCGTGGTATCTGGAGCTGGGTCACACAATGGGATTAAACATGCAGTAACACAGTGCTGGCTCACCGCTGTCATTTCTCCTCTTTCACTTTTTCCTCACCTTCATTCTCCCCCATTCTCTCTCTCTCTCTCTCTCTCTCTCTCTCTCTCTCTCTCTCTCTCTCTCTCTCTCTCTCTCTCTCTCTCTCTCTCTCTCTCTCTCTCTCTCTCTCTCTTTCTCCCACTCTCCCTCCCTCTCTCTCTCTCTCCCACTCTCCCTCTATCTCTCACTCTCTCTGTCACTATACTCTCTCTCTCTCTCTCCCACACACACACACACACACACACACACACACACACACACACACACACACACACACACACACACACACACACACACACACACGTTCTACTGTCCTCTCTTCCTAGCTCTCTCTCCATCCTTCCTCTATCTCCTTCTCTCTCCTCTCCTCTCCTCTCCTCTCCTCTCCTCTCCTCTCCTCTCCTCTCCTCTCCTCTCCTCTCCTCTCCTCTCCTCTCCCTCCATCCCCTCCTGCTCTTCTCCCTGTGACTAAAGGCAGCCCACTCCTATGCAGTGGCTGCCTGACTCCCTGATTTGCTGGCTGCTCTGGGAGGATTTGCATAGGCTGGCCCACATGCGGGGTTCATCCCTCCCCCTCCCCTCTTCCTCCGTCCCATCATCTTTGCTTAGTTTCACCTGAGCCCGCTCTCATCCTCTATTCGTCTTTCTCGCTCTCTTGATCTCTCTTCCTATCTCGCTCCCCTTCTTGCTTCATCCCCTTGCACACACACACACACACACGCACGCACGCATGCACGCACACTCACTCGCTCCCAGCAGTTTCTCATTTTTCCTCTTTTTTTCCTCCTTGTCCCCCCCCCTCTCCATGTCTTTCTTTATCTGTCTGCAAATCTCGCTGTCTTCTTCTGTGGAGTAATACAAAGAGCTATCAGCCTGGGTCTCCCCCGGGTTAACAAGCCAGACCACCACTCTTCTCCCGGGACTTGAGGGGGAAAAAGAAATTAAGGAGAAACCACGAAGAAGGTGGATAGAGAGAGAAAGCGAAGAAAGGAGGAGGGGGGGAAACTAAATTGGATCCACAGTTAAAGGAGATTCTTTCTTTTTTTTTTAAAGGAGTTGAGGGAGTTAATTCCACAGCTGAATAGTGAGGTTGAATCACAGTGAGAGAGAGAGAGAGAGAGCGAGCGAGAGAGAGAGAGAGCGCGCAGGGAAGGAAATGAGACCGCCACTGCCGAGTCGATAGAGAGGAGGAAGGGAAGAAAGCTGACAGTTTGTGCACGCTGGTGAAGCTGCGTGTGCGCTGGTGAAGCTGCGTGTGCGGAGCTCCGTCTCTCTCTCTCTCTCAGACTCGCTCTCCATCTCTTTCTTCACTGGTGTCATTGCCGAGGCTGTGCTGTTATCTGTGGCTCGACAGAGCGAAGCGGAGCCGCGCAAATTATAGCCGCGCGAGCGGACAGGGAGCCGCAGCGCAGGGTCTCTCCTCCGCCGTAACTCACACCGTGCCCTCAGGTGAAGGGGGGGTGCGATGCTCTCCAGGTGTCTCCACCTAGACGCACCCACGCAGTCTCGCTAGCATCTCCCGGACACGCACACGCGCACACACACGCACGTGTGCGCGTGCTCTCAGTGGCCATCAAAGCAGAAGCCACGGGGCGAGGAGAATTAAAGACATATAGGATCCTGGTTCAAAGAGCAGCAAACGGACGACCAGCGGACGACCAGCGGACGACCAGCGGACGACCAGCGGACGACCCCGGCCAGCCAGCCAGCCGCTCCGAGACACAAGGTTGCCCAGCATTTGTTTGCGTTAAAGCTGCTGGATTCTATACGTGAAGAAAAAGAAAGGAAAAAAGAGGGAACTTGGAGATATAGTGCTGATTTTCTCTCTGCTATGGAGTTTGCTACTTGGCTACCGGGAGGTTGTTTATTCTGAGACCCTTGTACCTGCGCTCTACTGTCGTTTTTAAGTGGCTGATTCGGGGGGTGTGAGCCATGCACCCCGTTGGGAAGCCCCGGGAGGGCTGGCTAATTTGGATGTTGCCTCTCGTCGCGGGGTGGATGGTGCTGGGCTCCGCCTGGGGCTCCTCCTCCCCGGACCTCCGCCTCTTGTCCCCGACCCCCGGAGCCCCGCTGCTCCCTGCCTTGCCCCGACCGGACCACCCCCAGCACCCCCAAACCACCAGGCATCACCAGCTGCCCGTCTCTATATACCGCTCCCCCGCCTCACTGCGGGGAGGCCACGGTGAGTCCGGCTACCACCCCCCCACTCTCCACCTCTCCATTCTCTCTCCTTCAACTATCCTACTGTCCATCGATATAGGAGACTCATCACGAAGAGGAGCCATCTATAACCAACTATCTCTCTCTCTCTCTCTCTCTCTCTCGCTCCCTCTCCTCCTCTCTTTATCTCTATCCCTCTTATTTCCCCTCCCTCTTTGTCTTTCTCTCGCGCTATACCTACTTCATTCCCCACCGACCGCATAACAAGGCGCTTTAATGATATAGTTGATGGCGCCTCTGCATCATTGGACTAGCGTATATATCGTTGAGGACCTTAAGGCTTTGATCGCCATCAACAAAGCGTGCGGTGTGGCTCTCTCGGCGCACACAGGAACCAACCGGGATGCTCGTAGAACAACGTGACGCTATACGTGGTTCAGTGATTGATTGCACACATTTTGTATGAGAGAAGTTTTCCCTCGTTTAATGGGGGGGGGGGGGGGGGGGGTTGGGTGGTAGCACCACTCCCCCGAAATAACCATTTTGCTCATGCAGCTGATTACAGATTCATGTGATGAGCAGCGTGACAAGAATAGTGCATTAAAGGCTGTATACGTTTTGGCATTAATCATGGAGTATGGTGACCTCCCTCGGGGGCCCCCTGGGGGGGTGTAATTCATCCATTATTATGTCCATTCATTAAAATGCATTAGAAGTGTGTCTCTTCTGGAATGTTTAAATGCATGTCCCCGACCCAAATGGAGGACATTAAATGTCATCCATTTCACATTTAGTAGCCAGATGTCAGTTCCCACTTTGTTTTCTACTGAACATTATTTGTTCAGTGGTAATGGATTATTGCCATGTTTTAATGGCAAAAAATAAATAATAATGCATGAGCTCCATGCATTGTGGATAGTACCATGATGGATGTTATTGGCTAACTGCAAATATTATAGCCTACTTGAGCCTACTCTCTGGTCACAATAACTGGTAGCCACTATTTATATAGGTAAGGCATCACTGGTATTGGGTCTCTGAGTTTTGGAGTTTTGTAATTATTTCCATACATGCTGTGAGTTACCCGACCACTGGAATTTAATTCAGGATCAATACAATATCTATCTATTATGTACATGCTGAGGAAACACTAATTGCGTCATCAGCATTTGCAACTCATCACTATATTTTTGCCTCCTTTGCAAATCATTACTTTGCTCTTTTCCATATGCTCACAATGCATTCTCAGGCACATGCGGTTCTGAACATTTGCAGATATAGAGCTGGGTGGGACTCGGCCAATAATAGCATTTAAACTTAAGTCTGCACATTTTTCTTCACCAAACATGCTGATGATGATACATTATTTATGACTAAATCTATTTTCAACCCTAACAATATTATTGTGTCTATTATTCAAGCCTTTGGGTGCTGCCAAGCTAACCAGTGCACTTGGAAATGATGACGTAAGATGGATGGCTCTGACCATCTGAGACTAGGCTACACTCATGACAGGAATTGGATAGAACACTGCCTTGGTCATAGAGTAGGCTGTATGTTTCCAGTCCTTTTTCCACTTTTTGGTTATTAGCTTACTTAAGGGGAATACCACTCATTTTCAACATTTTACCATGTCATTAATATACCTTAGAGGTGCTGTGTGGAAACAATAAAAAGGTCCCCCCCATTCTGTGTTTCCTAGAAAAATCATTAACAATAAAATCATTAACATGGTGAATCACATCTTGCTGACATCATCAAGATGTGATTCCTCATGTTCATGATTTTTTTCAGACCTCCAGTTCTAGGAAACACAGAATAGGGGGACTTTTTTATTATTTCTACAGCTCTAAGGTATATTAATGACATAGTAAAATGTTGAAAATGAGTGGAATGCCCCTTTACTAACTTACATCAGCAAACAGGGACATGTTGTACAGAAGAGTAACTAACATTATAGCTATAGCAACATTAGATGGAGTTAACAGACAATTACTTGAAGTCACCATGGGGAAATGACAACACACATTTTAATTGTGACATGTTGACCAGTGACTCCCAAGACAGTGGCATTTAGTTGTTTTGACACACTGTCATCTAGTGGTGACAGGACTTCATGTGTATTATAACAATTCCAGCAAAACCTGGAATAGTGGTGTTGGCAAAGCCTGCATTTTGAATGACCTGCCAGAGGTCAATTGATTGACTGCCCATTCTATCCAATTCTAGTTCTGTGGGTATAGGTACTGTACTGTACAGTACACAACATACATTTCAATGTACTGTAGAATAGTAATGTAATTGTCAACTGCAGTGCCAGATTAGCTAACTCTGTGACCAACTGGAGCAGCTGGTTACAACACAAATACATTAGTGTCAAGTTCAACATCAAATACTAATAAGGTTCAATTGTTTATCAGTCAGCCGAGGTGCTAAAATTCAGAATTATTGGAACAAGATGTTTGGTGTATAGGAAACGCCTGCTAAAATATTCAAGGCGTCGCTTTGCTTTTGCTTTTAAGTGGCCCATTTTTCACCCATTTTGGGACAATCACGCGCCACACTGGATCAATTGGGGCTCTGAGGGGAAATCAGATCTGTTTGAAAACTAAAGTTAACGTGACTTCTTTTTCAGCACGTCGAGGGCTCATTTTTAGCACTTGGAGGGCTATTGGAGCAGATGGGCCTGACAGGCAGAGAGAGAGAGAAGAAGAAAGGGAGAGAGCGAGGGAGGGAGGGAGAGGGAGAGAAAGATGCTCTGCAATACTAATGTGGAATGTGCCAAGTGCCAACCATACAGATTCGTGGGCAGGGGTTCGGCGGCAGCCATTTAAAACACCTCATGGTACCAATGCATTATTGCTGTGTCCTAGACAGCTGCATTTGGTGTACTGTTGATTGATGAAGTGTCATGACTTAACAGCTCTCCATCTCGCCATCTACTTTGCTCTGCATTACAGAGTCTGTGCCCATTTATTTGACTGGAAACTGCTATTACGTCTCGCTGTATCCTATACCGCTGTACGTGCGGTCAAGGGTGGGTGGAGCCAGGAAATTACCACCATCTGCCTCTGCATGGGAAATGCTGGCAAAACAGCTTTACTGCAGCCAGACAATTTGGCAGACAAAATAATTATATAGTCTACAGTATGTAATGTAAGTGTTTTTCCCCCCATATCTATCTGTCACATTAACCACTTTAACCCATTTACGCCTGAGTTAAAAACATTCACTTTGAAAGAATATAATATTCAAAGATTTGCGCCACATTTTTACGATTTTTCAAAAATAGCAGACCTACAAGCTCGTAGCGCGCCACCGAGTGGCGCGCTACGAGCTTGTAGATCTGCTATTTTTCAATAGCAAAATTATAACATAATGTTTAAAACACCAAAAGGGGTTCCCGCCCCAAAATGGGTTAACCGTGGGGTCCCTGTGGGAAAATCATTATGGTTTTCCCAAAGTTACCAACATTTCCCAAGATTTTAAAGGAAAATCTAAAAACTCTCCAAATGTTCCCTATACTCATTGTACCATAAAGTATGTACACTAGGGCTTAATAAGTGGTTAATGAGAATGGCTACAAAATCCTGGGATCCCAGCACTACAAGATGTGATACAGTGCAAGGAGGAGTATATAGTGTAGTGTGCCTGCTTTGGGTGTGAGGACAGGGCGGTTGTAGTTGTACAGTATCCATCTGTGTTCCTAGGCTTATGGAGTATATACTGTGTTCCTGCTTTGGGTGTGAGGACAGGGCGGCTGTACAGTATCCATCTGTGTTCCTAGGCTTATGCTGGTGTTATATTATCACACAGTTACAGTGACAGCATTTGCTCTGGGTCGGCTTTCATGTGATTTTGCTTACAGAATCTGCTATCTCAGTACAGAGTGAGATAACGGAATGAGAATCGAATCAAGAGATAAGGTGCACAGCACAGGCCTGTGTGTGTGTATGTGTGTGTGTGCGCGTGTGTTTGTGTGTGTGCCTGCCTGTCTCCCTTGTGTGTGTCTGTTTATAATTCTGCAGGAACACATTGACCCTGGGCTTGGTATGATTGTAATTACAGATTCAGGAAAAGCCTTGAAAGATTGTATAAAAATGAACACCCTCTGACACAGACACTCGGATGCGAACGCACGCACGCACGCACGCACGCACGCACGCACGCACGCACGCACGCACGCACGCACGCACGCACATGCACTACTTACAAAAGGATGTATATTATTCTTTATATATTGTGTGTATATGCCCACACAGGCGCACACACACAGGCACACACACACACACACACACACACACACACACACACACACACACGCACGCACGTTATGCAAATATACAAACACACAGGCACACACTAGGGAATCGTAGCCCTGGCATATGTATTTATTCTTAATTAGAGGTAGAGTAGGAATGATCATCTCTGCACAGTAAAAATCCATAGTGATTGTGTACAGTACAGAGTGTGTACAGTACAAAGGAAACCAAATGGACACCTTACTTCCATTTGCACACGGAGGATGTGGCTGTGGGTTAAGGCAGGATAGAGTGGAGGTTATACATTCATGTACTAAGAACAGTATTCAATAATAGCCATGGGCGAGATCCAATTAAAAGATAGTTTTTTGTTATTTTATTATGTATAGTCAGGGAGGAGGCTACAATAGCTCTAGTTGACAGATAGATAGGAGTTTAATTCATTAGTCATCACCAAGACGTTTGAAAACATTTCCCTGTGTTGTTTTTATTTGTTTCATCATGTGCCTGTTACGTATCGGTATTGTTTTTTTATTTATTTGCGCAGTTATTTGTTTTATGCCCTTCTCTGAAGCACTTCTTAACCTCAGGTAAATTAAAAAATAAGTTATTATTATGAGAGCAGAGCGAACCCCATGTGGAGGGCCACGTGGGCCACACATTGACACCTGGTTGTCACATGTGGTTTAAAAACAAATAATTATTATTAGATGCGGATCAGTGGGATCACTTTGTGATTGCCGCTACTCTTCTTTCAGTCAGATATTGTTTGTGATGTCTGTGGCGCCGTGTTCACCACGGGGGGTGCAGTGCGCACTGTTAGAGCTGCAGAGCTTTTTAAATCCAGCTGCATTTCAACGACTTGTCTGACAGCTGGAAGGAACGTTTTACACAGTAGCATTCTAAATGCCTAATGTTTTATACTTGGTTGTACGCCGTGTTGTCGGGACAATAGGGGACATACTGAAATGCATCACGATGCATAGGCGACGGTGTGCATTGGCATCACGATTCAATTCCATTGCGATTCTCCAGGTTACGATTTGATTCGATGATACGTTGCATCGTGATGCGTCCACTTTACTTCAACAGTCATTACAAGCAGTCAGATATACTGAACAATATATTTGTACTCAGAACCTGCTGCATGTGTAATCCTGGGAGTAATTGAAACATCACAACTTTACCACCAGTGTGAACATAGCCTGAGTGTAATACATAGTATATAAAGTGCTGTCACAGCACCAGTTAAATCACAACTTGTTTTATGCAACAGGGAGACTGCAACAGGAACTTGAGGGGAAATAATTAATTTAGCAAATAGCCGCCATCAGATTGGAACTTGCCTAGACTAATCCTTTCATGAGGACTGATAATGATGCAGATTTTTAACATATACTGGAAGGTTAATAATAACGTAACCATACAAAGCATCATATTTGAAGTTAATCTAAGTAAGGAACAACTGCGTACTTGAATCTGTTGTCGTGCAAGCACTGGTTGACAGCAATGGCAGCTATGACATAAAAGGAAAATGGCCACCATTGTGGTTATGGTCAATAATTGACAATGTTCAATCTTTACGGTTATATGTTCATTAAGCCTTCACAGCTTTATGTTCATTTAATTAAAGACGGACAATCCAAAACGTGAAAACGATGTACAGTACCCGAATTGAATACGGCATAGAACCTATGCAAGCATTAATTGAATGGCTTCCACAAGTGACATAATTAATTGGTTTATTATGACGGGCCTGAAAACTATGTAGTATTTTGCATAAAATAGAGCAGGATTATCTCAGAATGAGCCTTTAACATTGAGCGCCAGCTGTGAGAGAGCTTTGTTCCGCCATTGAAGCTCTGCCCTCAACACTTAGAGAGAAAGTGTGTGTGTGGGGGGGCTAACCTTGAGCAGACTGGCCCAGGCAACGCCATCTGGGGCAGAATGTAGACCAGCGCTCTACCCAACAAAAGACGATACGGAGGGCTGAAGGAGAATTTGTATTGTATCATCTATTCTTTAAGGTCACCTCTCTGGAAATCTGCCCTTTACAATAGATTTCTTAGAGGTTATCAATAATGCTGTCTCAGGAAATGTTAATCAGGATGCCAGTGACTCTGGGATAATTGAAATGAGTATGCTGCTTTGTTTTCCACCTTTTTTCCCCATTGTTTTGATGTAATCTCTCTTTGCAAAAGTGTGATTCCCCTTTGATAGAGCAGTTGATGTTTGGGGGCTCGTCCGGGAACGATTTTTCCATTTGGGCTGCATCAAGTGGGGTTGCATGTCTGGTCTGTGGCTCACCATGGGGCTTCGGATTGTCCTTACGGGTCTGTACTGTAGCTCAATACAGGTGGTGACACGTGGAGGAAGTGGTGGTATCAAATCTTCAGTAAACTGAAACATGAATGAAGCATGTGATATTGGGTAAGAATGGCATTGGGATTAATTTAGCTTCGTGATACTTTGTTGTACAACGAATGGCGAAAATAGCTTATCTATAAGCTCACAGCATGTCACATGGCAACATGTAGTGAGCTTGTAGATCGGCTACTTTCAGCTTTTGCCTTTTTTTTGTGGAGCATTTTCCCCTTTAATGGAATGTAAGAAAATTGGAACACCAAGTAAAGTGGTAAACCATTCCTCTCTACAGCTTTCAGCAGAGCCAAATCCATCCCAAATATATTTGACTGTAGTTGTAATGGATTTGCCACTGACACTCACAGCTAGCCATTTCTAGGTTGGCTGAAGGACAAACCCTCCACTGTGTTTTCAATATGTGACAAGTGCCGGTTGAAGAAGGATAAAAAAGACTACATTTCATAAATGCCAAAGTGTCCCTTTAACCTTTGAATGGGTCCATTACAGCAGCCAGTATAGAGATAGCTGTGTTGTCACCGGTGATGGTGGTGTGAAAAAAAGGATTCCAGCCCCCGAGTCTGCTGCAAAATGCATTGGTCCAGGTGCGATGGCAGCGTAATGACTTCTCCCACATGTACGCCCGCTATCTGAATTATTCCAATGAACTGGATGCATTGCTGGCTTTGTGTCACCTTGATGAGCTACGTGCGTGTGTGCATGTGTGTGCGTGCGCTGCGTGTCACACATGCACATGTATTATAGTCAAATGCTGTTGGCCCCTGGCCATGTTCGATGTGTGCAGAATTAAATAAGAAGTATAGGGAACGAGGGAAGGAGACAGTTAAGGGAAAGGAGAGATGGAGGTGTGTGTGTGTGTGTGTGTGTGTGTGTGTGTGTGCGTGTGTGTGCGTGTTTGTGGAGGGGGGTGGGGGGGGCACTGGATGTTTTCGGCCGTGTCTCTGAGAAACAGATACTGTACTGGATCCTCATTGGAAAGCATTCAATCATTGCCTCTTCCTCACCCTTTCTCCTCCTCCTCTTCCTCCTCTTCCCCACCACTACCACCCCCCCCCCCCCCCCCCCCCCCCACCCCGCTATCTCACACATACACTTTATACCCTTCCCGCTGCTTATAGTGTTCTTGCTCGGGACAGCAAATCAATAGGAAGAGCTGTTTTGGGGCTTAATTATGTGGTTATTTTTGGTTTTTCTTTCTTTTTTTTCTGCCTCCTTGGCCCCTCCCTCACCGTTTCACGGCTGAAGGCATTTTATCTCACAGAAGACAGGCCTGTTTGGAGAGGAGAGGAGAGGAGAGGAGAGGAGAGGAGAGGAGAGGAGAGGAGAGGAGAGGAGAGGAGAGGAGAGGAGAGGAGAGGAGAGGAGAGGAGAGGAGAGGAGAGGAGAGGGGGGGGGGGGGATGGGAGGAGTGAAGGAGAGAAGACGACAGGAGAGAAGTGAAGCAGAGAAGAGTGCAAGAGAGTGAGACAAAGAATGAAGCCGAGTGTTGATGAAGACAGGTGACAGCCTGCTGTCTCCTCTTCACATCACCCTCTTTCTTATCTTCAAGATGGATATACACTACAGTAGTCACAAGGATGTACAAGTACCAGCACTGTGGGGAAAAAACCTTAGGTTGGGGTCTTCATTTTCTCATCCTTATGAGAACTATATATATATTCTATTTAGTGTATCTATAATTATATATTTTTTTCTTTCTTGTAATGTAATGATTCCTGAAAACACAGATTAGTCTTTTCTTGTTTTTGGTTATATGTATTGTTCTTATATTCCTTCTTATGTTCCTCTCTGTGGTCACCCTCCCCCTGGGCTTATTAACCCATTTTGGCCTGACGTCGAAATATAAAAAATGTCTTCAAAATCCTGATCCAGTTTTCTGAAAAAGCTATGTTTCTATGTCAGTCGTTCTTCGATTTTTCAAAAATAGCAGACCTACAAGCTCGTAGCGCGCCACTCGGTGGCGCGCTATGAGCTTGTAGATCTGCTATTTTTCAATAGCTAAAGCATAACATAACACCAAAAGGGGTTCTCGCCCAGAATGGGTTAATTAAACTCTTATGTTCTGAACTTCTTCTAATTATGTGGCGTTAACGGGAAATAGTTCAACACCTCTAGTAATTATCCATCAAGTGATTATTCATTTGTACAAACCCCCACTGATCACTGCTCCATCCTTGATGCAAATTAATCCTCTGATGAGCAGAAATTGCGCCAAGTTCACATAAAATATCTATATTCATTCCTTTTCATCACTTTATCACTTTTTTTTTTCTCTTTTTCAGAAGTTCAGCCATTTTTAATTTCACAGATTTTTCTCTGTGTTTTTGGGGGAAGTTCTTATAGAATTGGAAATATCCACAATGTGGACAAGAGCATGGTTACCTAACTCTCATCCCTCCCCTGGCTTTAACGGCTAATTAGCTTGATAGGCTTTGCCTTTCATGTCAATCCCGTTGCTATGGGAACTTGTGAAAGAGCCTCCGGTGGTTTCTAAGACAGTGTTTCATGTCAAGGACAGACCCCAAAATATATAGTATTGTGTAATTTCTTTTGTGTAATATTATGTATATTTATATTATGTAATATTTCTTGCCAAGGACTAGGGGTCCTTGGCAAGAAATATTTTCATAATATTACACAAAAAAAAATACCTAGATTTGTGTTGTTAAAATGCGTGAAAAAAATGTCAAAACAAAATTCAAGATCTTTTTTTTTTAAATGGCAGCAAAAAAAAGAAAGAGTCAACGTACAGGGTTAAAGTGGTTGAACTGATTTTGCTAGGGTCCCCCCTGAACCTCCTCAAGGACCCCTGGGGGGGTCCTCAGACCCCACCTTAAGAACCACTGTTCTGCGGGATCTCGTTTTTTCTTCCTTTTCCTTTGTCTTTTTTTCCCCTCCGGAGGGGTCATAAATTACAATGTGCGTGACCCGTGTTGACATCCAGAGGTTGGCTAATGGGGCGTCAGCTAGTTCTTCATCAATCTATCTGTTCCTCTGTCATTCTTAATTGAGTTTGACTGGGCCCAGCATACTTTATTGGCTTATGAGTTGAGAACAATATGCCCTTCTGTGTCTGTGGTGCGAGTGAGAGATGGAGTTCACGCTCCTGTGTCTTTCCCATTTACTCCGGCTCCGTGCTCATATGGTGCCCTGCTATACCGACGCTCTGGCACCCCCAGCTGCCATGACCTCATTAGGAGCTCGCCATGTGTGACACTGCCAGAGTAAAAGTAACAAGTCCACCATGTAGAAATACTCTCTCTGTATACAAGTAAGCTATAAAAGGCGTGTATAACATTTGCCTCAGAACTATATAATAATAAAAAAAATACTCAAGTCAAGTAAAACTACTACTACTGTGTGTAACAGTTGTACTGTTACACTTCAGGATTCAGATTCAAAAACGGCAAAACGCAGCAGAACGACAAGCTCAACATTTGGGATGTCCCGATAAACTTTTTCCGTTCCCGATCCGATACCACAATTTCTGTGTTAGCCGATACCGAATACCGATACCAGAGAATAATATTTATTATAAAAAAAAAAGAAAATTACTTATTTTATCTCTTGTTGTTAATAGCAGACTCCTCACTCAAATGTGCACTTGCAGTTTGGGCAACTCGAAAGTAAACTCCACATGCCCCAACATTTTATTTACCTGCCATAGTGTCAACCCCTTACCCCTGTGTCGGATCGGTGGTTAGACTGGCATATTCGCTGATACCGATATGACCAAAAAGGGCCGATACCGATACTTTTCCGATACCGATACAGTATCGGGACATCTCTACTCAAAATGCATCGCTTTCTGCTGCATTTGGAGCTTGTGGATCTGCTACCTGTGATACCTTTGTGTGACTCTGTGGTATGATCAAGTAGGGCGGTAATTTACAGGGGAAAAAAACGAAAAGTGCGAGGTTTCTGCCCGCAACAGCAGGGAACTGTACTTGGTACCACATGGCCTTTCCCCATTAGCAGTGCTCATGTGGCACCCTGCTAGTGAAGCCCTCGCACCCCGACCATGACCCCCTGTGAGCCCATCATGGGTAACCATGGCGATGAAAGGACTAATAGCATGCTCTTTCATGTTCTCCTTCAGATGGAGTGTGAATGAGAACACCAGCAGTGGCACAATAAATCACATTTAAGTCTTTATGCTTGAGTAAAAGTAGCAATAACACAATGTAGTCGAAATACTGTTTCACGTAAACGTACTGTATTAAACACTGACTTGAGTAAAAAATATGATAGTATTGGCATCCAAAAATAGTTTTAAGTACCACAACTACAAGTACTACTACTCAATAGAGACTTCCGGCGCAACTTTGTCAATTATTGTGTCAGGATGTGATAGATTGCTTCATGTGTCAGAGATGTGGATCAGCAGCACACCCTGTTGAATATGAGTCGCTCGGTGTCACCATAGATACAAGGTAGGCCTACATATGAAAAGAGAAAATATAAGCTAAATAATCATCAATCACATTTATTTAGCACTTTTCAAATACAAGTTTACAAAGTGTGCGCGCACGCACGCACGCACGCACGCACGCACGCACGCACGCACGCACGCACGCACGCACGCACGCACGCACGCACGCACGCACGCACGCACACTTTCACAATCATCTCCCGGTTATACAGTAATGATCAGTTTTATGATTGTTCATTGATTCTTTGAGAAGTTCTCCTCACATTCACATTACTTAACTTATCTATATTGACAGAGCTTATTGAAAAGGACAACTACATTCAGAGGTAATCATTACAGTCAATATAAAAAAGATGACCTAATATTGAATACCACTATATATACTTTATGCAAATAGCAATCAACCTAATGCCTAATGGACCAAATGAATGCCTCTCAATCTGTTTCCCAGCTTGGACAGATACCAAAGCATAAACAACTGTGTTTTTCTTATTGCCCGGACTTGCAAAATTCCAACTAGATAAACGTGTTTTTTCCGCACATACACGCTAAACAAACTATTCATCCTCCGATAAACGTATTTACAGCCAAGTAAATCGTATTTGTAATCCTCTTCATCCCGTCCCACAAGGACTGGATAAATATCTCAAAATGGCGGTATTTCTCTTTCATTGTGTTTTTATCGTTCTGCCAGAGAACAAAAATAAAGGATGAGAAAGAGGAAGAAAATAGGAGAGTGGGCACAATATTGCAGAGAGCCATGGGGATTGAGAGGGAGGGAGAGAGAGAGAGAGAGAGAGAGCTTAGGAAGAAGAAATGCACATTGAAAGGGAGAGAGAGAGAGACAGAGAGAGAGCAAAAAAGGGAGAGGGACAGAAAGAGAGACGTATTGGAGTATCTCTCCCTCTCTCTCCATCGCACTCTGGTCCAGGCTAAAGCAGCTAATGGGCTCGCCCAGACGCGCCTAGTGGTTATTGAGCTGGGACTGACTGCAGTCCCTTAGCAAACAGGCAAACAGGCCGTGCTAAGAAGCTCGCTGGCCAGCTGGAAACATGATATCATCTGGCTAGTGGCACAATAACACACACACACACAGACAGACAGACAGACAGGCCGGCAGGGTGGTAGAACACAGCCTACACCTGTGACAGACAGACAGACAGACAGACAGACAGGCCGGCTGGGTGGTAGAACACAGCCTCACAGACAGACAGACAGACAGACAGGCCGGCAGGGTGGTAGAACACAGCCTCACAGACAGACAGACAGACAGACAGACAGACAGACAGGCAGGCCGGCAGGGTGGTAGAACACAGCCTCACAGACAGACAGACAGACAGACCGACAGGCCGGCAGGGTGGTAGAACACAGCCTACACCTGTGACAGACAGACAGACAGACAGACAGACAGGCCGGCAGGGTGGTAGAACACAGCCTCACAGACAGACAGACAGACAGACAGGCCGGCAGGGTGGTAGAACACAGCCTCACAGACAGACAGACAGACAGACAGGCCGGCAGGGTGGTAGAACACAGCCTCACCAGACAGACAGACAGGCCGGCAGGGTGGTAGAACACAGACACACAGACAGACAGACAGGCCGGCAGGGTGGTAGAACACAGCCTCACAGACAGACAGACAGACAGACAGGCCGGCAGGGTGGTAGAACACAGCCTCACCAGACAGACAGACAGGCCGGCAGGGTGGTAGAACACAGACACACAGACAGACAGACAGGCCGGCAGGGTGGTAGAACACAGCCTCACAGACAGACAGACAGACAGACAGGCCGGCAGGGTGGTAGAACACAGCCTACACCTGTGACGGACGGACACCCTGACGGATGGTCTGTGGGGATAGAGCTGATTTGTGTCGGGCTGACAGGCAAGCCAAAGTGTAGTTATTACACAAATCACACGACCACCACGTTCCGCTGCACATGTGCAAATACCGTGGCTGTGCACACACTCTTATATGTTGTTGTTGCTGCTGCTGTCGGGCAGAATCCTCTTATCTCCATTTAAAACGTGTTTGTGTTTTTTCCGTAAACTTGACCATACTGTACACCACAGCGTCACACAACGGTTTCAAAAGTAACAGGTCTGCAAGCTCGAAATCCCTCGATTTGTCACACGTTCCAAGCTCGATACTACTACTAATTTGAATCCTTGAAAAAGTAGCAGTTTTGTACATGGTTTCCACGTGCGACGATGTGTGTATTGTACAGCAGGGGTTCTCAACCTTTTTGGCCGGGGACCCCCGAAAATGCTTTGGCAACGTCTCGGGACCTCCGCCCCGCCCCCTCCCGACCCCCAATATAAATTGACTGCTACAATAACCTTAATAATAGAGACAATACACCATAAATAAATACTGAAACCATCATCATTAGGGAAGGTGTATGCATGTA
>NC_136798.1:8277581-8285081 GCF_951216825.1 Electrona antarctica | reverse complement strand
CACACACACGCACACGCACACTCTGTCTTACAGTGTGATTGCTTTTCTGGTAACAATGGCTATCCTCAGCAGCCACATGCAATCATCAGGCTTTCGCTGTCCATAACCTTCCATCTCTGCAGATTTAGTTTCCAAAAGACAAACATTAACCGACCGGGAAGAAGTACCTCTAACAATGAATGTGCAAACAGGCAGAACGCTCCTTCCATTAAAAAAAAAAACACATTTTATTATTGTCTATTATGATAAACATTTATTGGCATTTTTTGGGGGGAGAAAGTGATTGCTCCTGTTTTACAAATACATTTCTGCAGGGACAGATTTACCACTGGGCTAGGGTGGGCTGCATTTTGTTTTTATTATGAAATTGTAAAGTATGCAATCCAATTCAAGTGTGATTTGTGTTTTAGTTATTGTATATTTAGTTTTATTGGTGATTTTGCCACTCCCCCAACTCAAGCCCATGGGCCTCAACTCCTATAAATCCGGCACTGGATATCTGTGCCTCAAATAAAGATCCAAGGTGGTAATTTGGGTGGTTTGTGGTTTCTTCAATTTCACACTGTACTAGCCTACTACTAAGTTTATGTTTATTTTAATTTAATAATATGAAAATTAAGTCAACCACTTGATCCCCAACATGCCTATTCTGGGGGTGGGGACAAAAATAAACAATCTACACACTAACAGCGTGTCGTGAAGAGATTTGGTAGTAGAAAAAAACGGATCTCAGTACACTGAGATCAATTTTTATTAAGAATAGAGGATTTAAGTGGTTAGACATTTCAAAGAAGACATTATGGAGATTGGAGAATGTACTAATTGGGCCTATACTAATTGGGCCTATACTCTACTACCCCAAATGTAGTAGAGTCAAAAGTACAATATGTGTCTTTGCAATGTAGTGGAGTAAAAGTATCCAAGTTATGCTCAAGGTACTGTGTGCCACCGGCCACTTATAACAATGCACTAGTAGTGTGGCCTTACCGTATGAGGAGGGGCCCTTCAGAAGCGCCTACCTCGGTGCACATGCCGTACAGCGCAGCAATTTGACACATTATTTTGTTTTGTAAGCCTTCTTACGCACGCTGCATCGCCCCTTTTCTTCTGGTACAAGCGATGACAGTACAGTGTGCCACCGAAGCCGATTAGTTCTACCCAGGGACTTGGCTTTATGGATAGCACATCCAGCATGTTGTATAGGTTACATCTGTGCGTGGAGCCAGCCAGCAGTGGCTTAAAGGGAGCCTGGAGTACACCCTGCATGCCAGCTCTCTGCTGCAGCTACATGTCCCCTACGATGGGAGCCATGGGATCGCTCCACACTACCCACGCACGCAATGATGTGTCAGCAACACTAATCCTGTCACAACCCCACCATCCAAAAACCCTTCCTCATTTATGGATCCTTATACGTGTTCTTTCCCTCTCTCTCTCTCTCTCTCTCTCTCTCTCTCTCTCTCTCTCTCTCTCTCTCTCTCTCTCTCCTTCATATTCCCTACATGACTGTACGTATAGGTCTCATTAGTGTCTTTACATTCCTATCCCACCACCACTCGTTATCCGTCCCTACCATCTTCAACCCCACCCTACTGTATATACTGTATATACTGTATATATACAGTACATGCCAACCCCCCAATCCCTGTTTCCATCATATACTTTCTCTGCCGGGTTGGGCCTCGTTCGGGACACTGTCCGAACGAATCACATCGATACGATGCCGCCGTTTGCAGTACATCTAGGACACGCAATGACAAAAAAAAGAAAGTCACCCCCCCCGCCACCCCCCACACACTCACTCACTCTATCTGTCTGACCGCGCCACAACGAAGCTTATCATCCTCTCCACTGAGACGAGGGAGGAGGCGGAAGGAGAGGCGATATCCTCCACTCCGCTGTAGAACGTATACCCACTGCATGTGGGGCCATGGAGTGCATATCAGTCAGAGAGCGGGGCCACTGCATGTGGGGCCATGGAGTGCACATCAGTCAGAGAGCGGGGCCCTGTATATTGCGGCGCTGCTTGAAATGTCACTTGGTGGTGTGCATGTATAGTGCGCGTGCGTGCGTGCGTTTGAATGCATGCGACATCGTGGGTCTCCACATGTGTGTGCATGTGCCTATGTGCTCCTTTAAAGCTTGAGTGAGTAGCTGTAGGGTGAATTAACGGCTCCAGTGACCTTATGCTCGCCACACACAGCAGGGAGACGCTTCATTATCCTGAGCCCATGCACAGGAAACCGCCACTTTCATGCTAGACTATAGAAAACCATACATATAGCATGTCCTCCTGCGCTATTTCTGACTGTATAATAATGCATCCGCGGTAATGCATACTTGGCCAACCCTCCTGATTTTCACTACGGGTGTCCAGATTTGAGACCTTTTCCGGCCTCCTGGTTTGTATGTTCTCCTGATTGTCTCCTGTTCTCAGGGAATGGGGCAACCTGCCTGTGTGGCCGTCCGTGTCTGTGTCTGTCGGAGGTAAACTGTGCAACAACATGACGTCATGGCCTCAGCATGGTGTTAAACACCCCACTGATAGATAGCCAGGGGCTATTCATGTTCATTTGCACTGTTCGTTGGACTTCACAGACATGCAAATAACCAAGGCGGTGTGTGATTGTTTCTCTGTTGGAAGGGGATCTCTCATGTTCTCTCATGTTCTCTCTCTCTCTCTCTCTCTCTCTCTCTCTCTCTCTCTCTCTCTCTCTCTCTCTCTCTCTCTCTCTCTCTCTCTCTCTCTCTCTCTCTCTCTCTCTCTCTCCTCTCTCTCTCTCTCTCTCCTCTCTCTCCTCTCTCCTCTCTCTCTCTCTCTCTCTCTCTCTCTCTCTCTCTCTCTCTCTCTCTCTCTCTCTCTCTCTCTCTCTCTCTCTCTCTCTCTCTCTCTCCCGCCATACTACTTTCTGCAGCAAAAATAAATATCTCTCTCATAAATGAGACAGTGGGGATAATAGCACTGTTACTGGCACTGCGGGATGATTCGAACCCCCCAGTCTCCGCAATTTTGGGCAGGACCTTAAACCCTGTATCACCCGAGCGCATATCCAGTGTTTAGATGCTCTACTGTACTGTTATTTCTCTTTGATGTGTTCATGTCTTTTTTATTTAGCATGCATTTGGACTCATTGTTGCACTGGTTGCCTGCTCCTATATACGCACCTGTCCCAGTATGTATGTGTGCACAAGGACTTTTCTCTACAAAGCATGCGTTTGGAACAAAATAGATTAATTCGGATCGATATTCTGTCGTGTCAAAGTTAGCATACAATACATCTTGAGACTTTTCAAAATGTAAGTCACATAGCGAAACTGTGGTATATCACATCAATAGTACTGTATATACTAATGTTGGTGTTTGGCTTAAGCCCCTGCAGGCAGAACGAAAATGTTCCCCCGCTGGGGAAGCACAGCGTTCGACAAACACGCACGTTTAGAAACACAGCCTGTGCTTGCGGTTGGTAACTGATAACCCGGGGCGGGCGGGCGGCGTTAATTATTGCAGTAAACACAGATGTACACCAGCACCTTATCTAACCCTCTCGCAGCCGAGGCCGATGTGATTGATGACTGAATGGGGTGATTATCGGAGGGGGCATTGATCACGGCAGACAGGATCGATGGCAAAGTGCTGGCATTGATCGTTGCGGTGGACGTTGATGAGGTGCGCGGGGTTTTGTGCTGTCAGTGTGGACCGCTGGAACAGGAAGTGCAGGCCGGCTCATCAGAGGGTGAACACGAGGGTGCGAGGGTTATCCGGGGGGGTGGGGGGGTTTGTATTGATATGGTGGAGTGTGCTGTCCACAAGGAAGGAAAGTTTGCTTAAAGTTAACAAGTTCTGGTTGATTTTGGGCAGGACCTTAAACCCTGCACCCGAGCGCATATCCAGTGTTTAGATGCTCTATTGTACTGTTACTTCTCTTTGATGTGTTCATGTCTTTTTATTTAGCATGCATTTGGACTCATTGTTGAGTCCAAATGCATATCTATATATATATATATATATATATATATATATATATTTATATATATATTGTGCCTTTAGTTTAAGTCAATAATGTAATGCATTGGCTTTTGAAAAGGGGAATAGTTAAATGTCAAGGTGCAGAACACGAAAACCTATGCATTTCTTTGACTTTGCACAACTTCCAAAACACACAAACCCAATGGCAGAGCAATGCAATTGTTGAAAAGTAAATGTATAGCACGTCTGCTTTGTCAAAAATTGGAATGTCTGTCTGCGGTGCAGATCGTTTTAACGCCTCGCAGAATAAGAGCAGACACGAGCGAGTGAGAAGAGTGCACACGCACCCAATGGCCAATTGCGTGCTTTTTTTCTCTCCCAGCAGACAAATGTTGGCATGTCTGGTTTCCGGGAGACTGGAGACTAGATTTGAGCTGGCAGGTAAGGCGGTTTGTAGCCCACTCTTGTCTCATAAAATACTGTCACTCCGCACAGTCTGCCTACAAATCGTTATGCGTCTGCATGCATGTGTGTGTGTGTGTGTGTGTGTGTGTGTGTGTGTGTGTGTGTGTGTGTGTGTGTGTGTGTGTGTGTGTGTGTGTGTGTGTGTGTGTGTGTGTGTGTGTGTGTGTGTGTGTGTGTGTGTGTGTGTGTGTGTGTGCGCGTGTGCGTGTGTGCGCGTGTGCGTGTGCGTGTCTGTGTGTCAAGCTTCAGAATGGGTCTGTGCTGTGTATCCCACATGGCAGAATGGCTCCTAATGGAAACTGGCACTGCAGGAACACACACACATGCACATACACACACACACATGCACATACACACAACCAATCTCACTCATGTACACAGGGCGGCAGTGGCTCAGGGGTAGAGTGACCGGCAGAGCAGCCGGATGGGAACCGGCGTGAAGTTCCCAGTTCGATGCCGGGCTCCCCCCAGGGTTAGTGTCAACGTGTCCTGCTTGAGCAAGACGCTGAACCCATAATTGCTCCCGATGCGCAGGTTGGCGTATTGCATGGTTTCCTCCGCCATCTGTGTATGAATGTGTGTGTGAGTGGGTGAATGTAATGCACATATCTATGTAAAGTGCTTTTGGATAAAAGCGCTAAATGCACCATTTATTTAAATGCACCATTTACAGAGAAAGATAGTTACAGGAATGTATAAACACTTACACATAGACAGACCTACAATGACACACCCCACCTGTTTGACACATTATTCCAAAAGAAAAGAACGGGAACCATCAGTCCTACAATGTTTATTTAGGTCGGAGACTCTCCGTTCATCCCCATCCATGCTAAAAGAACACAAACGTCATTAATTGCATCTCCTTTGAGACATTGATTGCGGACATGAGTGCGAGCTAGAAAAGAGATCTGTTGCAACGTGAAGGCACTGAACGCATGCTAGCCCGGGGTTCATGTCTCTTTGTTCTGACAGCCAGGGCATAAGGCCACCTCTCTATTTCCGTCGCAGCGAGATCATCGGAGCCCAGATCAGATCGGACGGGAAATCCAGAAGATAATCGTTTGGATTGTATTTCAGCTCGACTTAAGAAAACCAGTCAACCGTACTTTTCTATAGTCATGCACAAACATGTTTACTGCACAGATCATGCGACTATATAGGATGATTCAAGTCCAATGGGCTGTAAACCTCATGGCTCATGGAAAACAGAAATAGGAAGTATAGGAACCGATGCATTGTCCAGCCAAAACGCATTAGAGTCAAAGCTCACGGCGGTCGTTTCACTCTCTACACTAATGCGCACAAACCACTGCAGTGGACACTTCCACCGCAGAACCAGTCCCGTTATCGCCACTTCCACTCGACATTCACTTTGTCATGAATATGGCGCGGGCCGGTGACCGTTAAACTGTCCCCAATTGTCTAGTTAGAGGCATCTGGACAGGAGCCAAAGAGCCGATCGCATTGCCCTTTTATCTTTCCACGGCTTTCAAATGGAGTGGAGACATTCAATTTAAACGTGTAAGGGCAGACAGAGGCACGGCTGCGTTACGGTGTACCACACAACGGTAAGGGGAATCAAAGAGCTTTAATTACCCTCTCGCAATGAGAGATACAGACAGTGATAGAAGGAAGGATTGTGCTGGAGAAAGAAAAAGAGAGGGCTAAATGATAGAAGGAAAGCAATTAAGCAAGAAAGGTGTAGTAGTGCAGTGAAGAAAAGAGACAGACATAAAGAGAGGGAAGAGGTGATGGTGGAAGAGATTGGAGAGGGAGAGAGAGATTGGCATTATCTGCCATAATATTGGCTGAGCTGACTAATGCTGCTCCTTTATGCTGCTGAAGGGCCCTCAAGGTTTTAAATCGCTCCCTGGCTTTCATTATCTGCTGTTGGATTGGATTATGGAGTCCTGCTGAGGTATGCCATCAAGGAGTAACACGGTGCTAATAATCTGCTTTGATTCGCTTCGTCTCCGCAGATCAGCAGCGTAGGAAAACGTCAGCATTTGCAGATGTTAATAACTTGTTGTTAATCATGGTGATGGCACAGAGGGTCACTGTAGCAGCGCAGGCAGACATGTAAGCACCTGCAACAAATTACCCTAAGCGTAACAACCCTATAGCACACATGTATTCCCAGAACAGGCAGGCACATAAATAGACAGCTACTGTAGATAATATCATGCATACTGTATATGATATTATCCACAGTAGCTGTATATATATGCATACACTGTATACAGTATATATAAATGCACCAATTCTCTGTGTGTACACAGTACGTACGTCTGTAATCCGCGTAACGTAACTTCAAATTTGACACATGTGTTCCACACCACCACAGGGAGTGCAGTGCCCGCGCGGTGTCGGGTTGTGTTGGGTTAAAGTAATGCAAAAAGTATGATACTTTCATAATGTAGCCTATATTACTTGTATAATAATGTTGTGTAACATGACATACATTTTTTTGTTGAAAGTATACAGTAGTGACATGTAATACAGTATATTATGGATGTACTGTATATAGACACAGTAAAATCATCAGCGCTCATTTAAACATGACAGTGTGTAGAAATGGGACGGTTGATTGACAGATAAGACTACTCTACATAGACAGACAGAGCACAGGTCAGGAGGTTGGACTTATTATAAAACACCAGAGAGAGAGAGAGAGACAGAGAGAGAGAGAGGAGAGAGAGAGAGAGAGAGAGACAGAGACAGAGACAGAGAGAGAGAGAGAGAGAGGAGAGAGAGAGAGAGAGAGAGAGAGAGAGAGGGGTACAATCTCCTCCCAGCCTCTATATTCTCCTGTAGTGTTGCTGTGTGAACCAGTGAGGGCCGGGGTGACAGTGGGACAGCCAGACAGCCAGACAAAGTGGAGGGGTTGAGGGGGGGGGGGTGAGGGGGGGGTTGAGGGGTGCTCTGCTGGAACTGGGCGGTAAAGGTCAGTAAGATGAAGATGGCTCTAGCACAAGGACATATTGGCTAGGCAGAGAGCCAGCCTGAGAGAGGGAGAGACAACACACGCACACACACACACACACACACACACACACACCACACAC
>NC_136798.1:8195230-8277381 GCF_951216825.1 Electrona antarctica | reverse complement strand
TGTGTGTGTGTGTGTGTGTGTGTGTGTGTGTGTGTGTGTGTGTGTGTGTGTGTGTGTGTGTGTGTGTGTGTGTGTGTGTGTGTGTGTGTGTGTGTGTGTGTGGAAGTATGGGAGGTAGTGTATTCACGCCTGTGAGAGTTACATGACTGCTTCTTTAATATAGATGTCTAGTAGCTTCCTGCTTGGAGCCTACCTGAAGATGATTTGACACGGAGCCTGTGCATGTCGCACCAGCCCAGGCCGAGGCTCTCCCTCTCTCACTCTGTCTCCTCCCTCTTTCCTTCCTCTCTTCCTCTCCTCTCTGTCTGCGAAACGGCGATCCCTCCTATGCTCTCGTTTCTCTCGCCACCTCCACCTCCATCTCTCTCCACTTCCTCCGCAGCGTCAGCGACGCAGATGGCAAATCAAGCTGCTCGTCATGGCTGAAGCTTGTCAAGCATGTCAGCGTCTGCTGAAGGGTGATGGAAGGAGGAGATCTTCTTGATAGAGCCGTCTCGTCTTGTGTCACGTTGAAGGGTGCACTTTTGGAGCCCCTGGTTTTGGTTGAGTGCTGTTGCACAGAGGCAGCTGCAATGTTTAACTTTTTCTCTGCTATCTACGATGATAATCCTAGCCCTAGGCTAAGGTACAGTACTAAAGATGCTAACTACGTACATGTTTGCAGACAACTGTATACTCATACAGTATATGAAAGCAGCGACCGTCAATTTACCTTTTAGCATTGCTCCGGTTGCTATTCCGTTTGCTTCCGTCCTCAAGCTATGGGATTTTTAAATCCAGCTACATTGAGCCTCCATTATAACAGGATCTTCAAAGCCTTGTATCTCTAAAGCTTTGAGCGCTGTCCATGGTGAGCTGTCGCGCATCCCGGCCATCGTAAATCATTTGTGAACATCTCTGCGCACATGTATACTGTAACTGCTTCTAACGAGAGCTAAGCGGTATGAGCTTACGGCTAACGGTCAATGTCCTCACGACAACAGAATAACCCGGAAATGAAACAAGGATCATACAGTGAGAGCGGACGGGTGGCACGCGTTAGGTGTGCTTATGCTGCCACCTAGCGGGCAATAATGGAGTTAACATGGTTGCTGTCGGGCGGAAACCGTGTATCTCCAACACCGTTACTTGTCGGGGAATGGAAGATAGAGCCTGCGTTCCAAAGGATCTAGTGATGTTATTATTTGATCACGCACTCTTGTAAATACTTTTCATTGTTCGTTCAATATTTCTAAAACCCACAGTCAGACTTAAAGCAGCACTAGCTTTCCTCTTCTACCCCGGATTTGAACGAGGTTTCCCTCGCAAGTGCTGACATTTTTACCATTGAGCTAACAGAGCCGGTCTGCTTGCTTGCTCAGGGGACAAATTGAATCTTGACCATGAGGTCAAAATTAGTGTCAGAGCATGTGTCTGTAGGTGAGATATAATGACATTTGACACGATCTAAATGTCTCGATAGAAGAGCAGGGAGACAATACAACCACTCCAATTGTATAAGTTATATTGTATTAACATACTCAAGTCCATACATACCATACAGATTGGACTTACATTTTATTCATGAAAAATTTATAGTGAGGCTTTAACCACTTTGACTTTCACTTATTATTTGTATTTATTTTATTCTTTAAAAGCAGATCTACACATTCACACTGTCTGCTATATTGGTTTGCTATTTTTGCAACTGTTGTGTGACACTCTAGTATGACAAAGTATAGAGCATTGATTTACGAAAAGAAAAACTAGAAAAGAACCCCCCAGAGAAGTGAAATACAAGGTTTCTGTCCGACCTCAGTGACATTTCAGTATCAGTGGTATATAATGTCAGGAGCGTGACCATTCTTGGCCATTGAGAGAAATGCCCCAATGAGCGTGCTCAAGTGAGAGTGGGAATCCTCTCTCTGCTTGGGAAACACGACTGACGCTCAGGATCTCAGCTTCTATTTTGCTGCAAAATGAGCTCACTGTATTTAGGGCAGTTTTTGCTTTGTTTAGATATGCCAGTGGAGAGACAGGAAAGGGAGGGGGGGACTAGACACGTGTGCAGGGCGGAATCAAGCTGGCAAAGTTGCGATTATTCTGGATGTACGACTACGTACGCAGCAGTCTACGCACTGATCGGTCTGCTATCATCTCCGTGTTGTCTTTGTAACATTTTAGTTTGAAAGATGTACTTACTGATGATGGTCGTCTGGTCAATATTCTGTCCAAAGTAAACCGAAACTGCGAGTAAGAGATGAATCTGGTTGCAAGACGGGATGAAGACGGTTAAAATCGAAATCCCTTTGTCTTCATGGTAGTGCCAGAGGTTAGACATCTGTCATATTCCCTATACCTCACTAAAATACCTGCACTCACCTGTCTTATACCACTGTTTCATGCTAGAAAACTCTCTCTTTCTCTCTCTCTCTCTGTACCACAGCTACTTCTATTACTATCGTCGTTGGTGCATGAATTCATATTCTACACTAATACTACAGTTTATTATGATGTGGGGCAGGCGGTGTAAATCATTCCGGCCGGTTGTTTTCTTTCCCATAGCCATTCTTCACAAGACATTGCCCTCCATCAATCATCTTCTGCATTCTGCTCAGTGCTGCTGAGGAGAGATGGGACACATCTCCACCACAGGCATACCCTGGTGACACCACACACTCAATTATGCACACGTGCACGGCCGCATGCACGCACGTGTGCACGGCCGCATGCACAGGCCTCATGCACACACGTGTGCACGGCCGCATGCACGGCCTCATGCACACACGTGTGCACGGCGGCATGCACGCACGCACACGCACACACTTGAATCTGTTCATTATGCATAAACAGAAGCGCACAAACACTCTCGTAGGAACATGTGTACTGGACATGCACATTGTAATTGCATCTATTTTTTATCTTTTGGGGTAACTTTCTCCTTGGCGCTAGATCCAAGAGAGAGAGAGAGAGAGAGGGAGAGAGAGAGAGAGAGAGAGAGAGAGAGAGAGAGAAAAAACATTCAATCACTAGTGAGTCCCTCGCCCGCATCCCAGAGGAGAGAGGGGTAACAGTTGGAAATATGAATTATGAAATGATGAGGGGTTGTAAAATGGAGATAAATCCCAGTGATTACACACTTCAGTGTCCCACAATTCGATTCCTGTGTCAAGGAATCTTTATTGTCGTTTGCATGAAGGACGGCAGCCTCAATAATTTCACATGTATTAAACATGGCACGGAGAAAGAATTGCCCTGATGGAGCTCTATTGAACGTGACTGAGGAGGCAATTATATTTTCCGCCCCACTTTCGGGATACATACAGTATGTACAATATGTGTATACTGTATATTATTAAATTTTTTTGTAGGTTTTTCTTCTCCGGCAGAATATTCAGCCACATCAAACTGTGTGTGTTCTTTTTTCCAGTCCCCCCCAGGGGGTCCAGCACTGTGGAAAACCCCAGAGATAACGAGGGGAGATAATATACGTGAGAGTGGAGGTGCGTGCGTGGGTTTGTGCGTGTATATGCGTTTGTCTAGTTTATTTAACAATACCAGCTATAGTTCTGTCCCTTGCATGGAATGAGTGACTTGACTTGGCATTCCATCTTTGAAAAAAGTGTGGTTTTGGACGCACGCACGCACACACTCGCACTGACTCACTGCGGGTGTCACATAATTGGTCAATAATGTCCCGAGGAGAGTCCACAATAGTCCACACTATCGGCCCATAAATTGACCAGTGCAGACTGGCCAGACTGTAGCAGTCTACCAGGAGGTTTTCCTCCCAGCGTGGTGCCCTCGTTGCCCAAATAAATCCAAACACCCAATTATAGCAGACATGCACCATGGAAGAGGCCCTGCTGCGTCCCGTCCGATAGCGGTGTGTGTGCACTCGTGGAGAGAGATGTGAATAACATCTCCCAGCTTGTATTGATTCGTTTTTATGATGTGAAAAAGTTTAACAAGCTCAATAGTTTTTGTGTTTTTTTTTTTGTCTGAGTCAAGTTTGTCTTGTTTGGTGTGTCGGCGATAGATGTGCATGGGAGGTAATGTCTGAGTCATGATCTGAGTCAACAATTTTATAATGGTGTAAAAATAAACTTTTTCCTACACATGACCTTGTGCTACAGTATATTACTATTTTCAACCTTTTGTATGGTTTTAGTTCGTTTTAGTTGCTGTGGTGAGGGTTGACCGATTGTAGGAACTTTTTTTCCCCACTTGCTTAACCCATTCTGACCTGAGATCAGATTCTAAAAATGTCTTCTACATCCTGACAGTTTTCTGAAAAAGCTATGTTTCTATGTCAGTCGTTCTTCGATTTTTCAAAAATAGCAGACCTACAAGCTCGTAGTGCGCCACTCGGTGGCGCGCTATGAGCTTGTAGATCTGCTATTTTTCAATAGCTAAAGCATAACATAATGCTAACACCAAAAGGGGTTCCCGCCCAAAAGTGGTCCAGGCACATGCCACATAAAGGCTTTGGCCTGACAGCGTGCTGCGTGTTCGAGTCCCGTTCATGACGACCATTGCTGCATGTCTCTCCCCTTCTCTCTCTCCCTCTTTCCTGTCCATCTTCACTTGATAGTACTATCAATAAAGGCACGTATTAATTCATTTTGAATGAGATGTGATATGCCAGAAAAATAGCTGCATGAAAGACATACAATACTTGCATACAATCTGTGGTAGGATGTTTGATTTAGCAACCAAGTGGTGAGTTCCTGGCCTGCCTGGTGAGTTTGACTATTTTCTCCCCTATGGAATCTTGGAGGACTAAACCAGACGTGATATGTACAGTATGCATTATTTACGCACTCATTTTAGTTTTTAGTCTTGTATGAATGATGGATAAGCATTTAGCATTTAGATACCAAAATCTAATCAAAAGTAGTTTTTGGGATGGCTGGATGGATGGATATATGGAAGGAAGGAAGGACAGATGAGCACCAACTTTGTATGCATGCTGCCTGTAGGCCACATAAGTACCTCTACTATTTTTTTTATTTTTGTCGGCATATTGTTTATAATCTCTGAAATATTTAACTTCAATTGTATTTAATGTTAATCAATGGAGCTGTTATCCTCGCTTGAAACCATAGATGCTGACATCATAGATGACATCATCACAGGCGGGTCACGTTAAGTCTGAGATCCACACGAGCCACGGCTGTTGCTTTGCACATCCCAAGACACACATCATGTTTTAATTTAGCTGTTCCTTCTCCTTTCCTTGGTGGTGGCATTGCTGGAGGCTACTGTAGGAGAGAGGGACACAGCTCTGTCCCTCAGACAGGTGTCCTGACCTGCTGTCTGCTCTCGTGGGCCCCAGGGGTCTCTGGGAAATGGAGGCCGAGGCCTTGACCCGGGCGTTTGAAATCTCTAAACAGAGACGCACTGCAGAGGTGATGAATCACAACACGGGGAAATGCAGCAGTGCATTTCAGCGGCATGCTCTACAAGCATGCCTTAATTTCAAAAGCATCAGTCATTCATGTCTCTTCTCTCTCCCCTCCTGTGAGATAATTTCGTAGCAACATGCCTTTAATGTGTGCCTTTAGAGCACAGCTTTACTCATTAATGAGACTCATTTGAGGGGCTTTTTTTTGTTTGGTTTCTTTTCTTTCTAACAAAATCTGGTGATCAAGTGCTGACAAAGTCTTTAATGGATATCCACTTCAACACCCTAATCTGAGGGGAACTCATCGCCGAAAATAGTATTTCAATTTGTTGTGGGCTTGTAGATCGGCTATATTTGGCCAAGACACGTGGTCTAGAGGGGAGGTATGAAGTACAAAACCAAGCCTGGTCAACTAAAGCCTTACACACACCGTCTGTGAAGCGGGTGCGCAGCGATGCGGCACAGTATTGCCGCGCGTCATAGCCGCACAGCAACACCCACAGGACGCGGCGCGCTACCGCGCGGCTGGCCAGCCACGCCCACGATTCCTCGGATGGAGGCCGTGCGGCAACGCCTGGAAAATAGAACAGCGGCGTATCGGAGCGTCAGGCGAGTCGTGAACGCGTGCCAGAGCGCGTCTGACGCCGCCGGTGTGGGATAGGTTCATTGAAAATAACGGAGGCGGCTGTTTTGATGCGCAGCGTTCACAGACGGTGTGTGTTGGGCTTAAGTATTTGTTTATTAAGTGCAAGTTGTTGGTTCTTGGCTGGCTATTTTGGTCAGAAGATGAGATGAGAAGTGAGCAGAGTACTGACACACATAGTACAGTTAGTACATCTAAAAATATACTCATTTATTTTTATACATTCCACTAAACGGGCAGAAGTCCAGATTCTCAAACGGTTTGCCATCTCCCTTCCACTAACTCCCAAATCAATGGAGGCCCAATGTGTTACAATTAGATTTCAAATGGCTTGTCTCCAATACCCACTGGCTATGACAAGATTATATTATTCAGAAATGGTGATGAAAGCCCCCACTGATCCAGAAAAAAACATCTTGTACTGTAATCTGTTTGTAGATTTGATTCCTTTGATATTTTCCCTGCAGTTAGTTAAGTTTTTATTTTTTTTCCCAGGGAGTTCATAACTGTGAAAATAATACCGCCATGCGTTTTAACGCATTCTGGGCGGGAACCCCTTTTGGTGTTAGCATTATGTTATGCTTTAGCTATTGAAAAATAGCTTGTAGGTCTGCTATTTTTGAAAAATTGAACGACTGACATAGAAACATAGCTTTTTCAGAAAACTGTCAGGATGTAGAAGACATTTTTAGAATCTGATCTCAGGTCAAAATGGGTTAAAGGCAGCATGCATGTTGTATCATAGTTTGACATTTCATTTCAGCTGTGTACATCACACACAAAATGGATTTATTGCTTAGTTCATGTTTGTTTGTCCCTACGATGCAAAGGACAAACAAAATCCTGTGATAATTACAAGAGAGGGACATATAGGAGGTGCGTGCAAGCCAACAAGGTTACTCCATAGCCCCACATTAATGTATGGGGAATGGAGATTGCTTTTAGCTGATTGCCTAGGTGAGCATATATTTATACAAGGTCACTTGCAGTATGTCAGGCTTCGTAGAAGAATCATTAGTCGACAGTCGCCAAGCAAGAGAATAGGGAGGAAGGTGTTGTTTAAAAGAGAGAATAAAAATAAATCACCTTTCAGATGATTTCGCAGTTCTTTCTTCTGTGGCGGTTGGCAAAGGCAAATTATCTTCCGGAAACTGAATTACACATTTGATTGTCTTCCTCTCCTATTGCACTTTGCACCCTGCATTCGACGGGCCTTTTGAAAAGTTTCTGTCAAAGTTATTAGATGATTATTTAGCAGTAATGTGATATCTTTCTACGGTAGCTGAAAAACGGTGGCAGGCTGTATTCCTATTTTTATTCACACCTTCTAATTTGCATTACGCTAACACCTAATGGAGAAAGGGGGGAAAAAAGCCTTTGAAAACTGATGATTGATGTGAGGGCAAATGCGAGGATGCAGAGATGAGAGATTTGAGGATAACAGTAAAGTATTGTACACTATGTATGCCAAAAGATGCCAAATATGCTAAAATTCTTGATAAAGTCCCCCCCCCCCCCACCACCCCTTTTCATCTAATTACTCCCCTAATAAAATAGCAGAAAATTCAATTATGTGAGGCCCATGTATTCAGGCTTGACTGGGCAGGACAAAGCCTCCTTTGCTCTGTGTAACACGCTTGGGTGTTCCGGTTCACAAGCTCTGGTAGCACTCCATCCTCCATTTTACTCCGTTGCCGGCCGCTATCCATCCACCACGGTGTCTTCCTCTCTCACTATCTGGTCGTTACTTATAGCCCCTCCATCATTTTCTGTGTGCGCATATCGGAAACCCTTTATGTCCAAAAAAATCACACCCGTGTGAACTGAGTGGTGTAAGGTCTGTCTGACGTAATGAAATCATGTCTGACGTAATTAAATCACACCCGGATGTGATTTCACAACTGGCTTTTTTTGTGCAGAAAAAATGAGCATGGTTGCTACGGTCATCCAGTTCACCCGGGTGTGATTTAATTACGTCAGAAATTATTTTGAACATAGCAACCATGCTCATTTTTTTCTGCACACAAAAGCCAGTTGTAGGAGTGGTTTACACCACTCAAAAACCACTGTACTTTTCAGGAAATGGGGGGGGGGGGGGGGTTTAGAACCTGCATTCCGATGGATCCAGTGTAGTTGTTTTGTCACAAGCTCTTGTTAATACTTTTTCATCGGATAAATATTTATAAAACCCACAGACTGAGCTAACCACGTTTCAACCATAGATACGAGGTTTATGCCCAGCAGTGACATTATGAATTATGCAGCAGGCGTCCTCCTCGAGGTGGGAATGGGAGGTGTGTGTGTGTGTGTGTGTGTGTGTGTGTGTGTGTGTGTGTGTGTGTGTGTGTGTGTGTGTGTGTGTGTGTGTGTGTGTGTGTGTGTGTGCGTGTGCGCGTGCGCGTGCGCACAGTCTGGTTCCTTGCTGCCTGTGCTCAGCAGGTTGTTAGGGAAATGCGATACATTTCTATTATCGCAGGTTCTCTCTCTGTCTAGTCTATCTCTATGGAGAGAAACACAGCCTTGTGTGATTGCATGTGAAAATGTGTCATCATGAGAGTTTGTGTGTGAGCGTGTGTGTGTATTTGTGTATGCATGCGTGTGTGCATACGCAGGCAATGGAATGCTGGGGTTGTGGGTCTGTCATGTGTGCTCACAGTGCAGACTGTGCACCAGTTCAGTCTGTGCACAATATAATCCTCGGTGTCAGTTTAACTCCAAGAGTGTCACAGTTTCATTTTGCCTACATGTTGTATACACTCCCAGAGTTAAATGAACACCACGTGTTTTACTGTGTACGTTCGCACTTTGCCTGTGTGTTAGAAAAGGAACACTGTATTCTCACATGCACTAAGTAAATCTCCTCAATGTGGTAATTGGCTCCCCAGGGTGCTTGTATCTTTGCTGCTCGTCGCCACCTCCCCTCCACCCTCAGAAAAGAAGATGACTGTGTGTGGTATAGCCTAGCTGTGAGTTAACTTGTTTGCAGGGGGGGGAAACTGATCTGAAGTCTGCCTGAGCGGTTTTGGCAAGCAGAAAACTTTTCATGGTGAGTGAGACAGCTATAGTGCAGGGCTAGATCTGGCATGAACTCGCTGCACCCTGCTCCCCGCTGTCTGCCTGTAATGTGGGCCCACCACCACCACCACCACCACCACCACCACCACCACCACCACCACCACCACCACCACCACCACCACCACCATGCAGAGGGGATCGAGATGCTGGCTGCGCTGTGTGAGGTCGGGGCGATGCACGATGTACTGCACTGTATACTAGTGTACAGTATACAGGAGCTTAAATCGATGGCATTTGTCCTGGAGACATTCGAGAGGCAGACATTGACCATGTTCGCAGCACGGTGGCCATTTTGTGTCTTACTTCACACTCCGGGCACGGTGGGTGGGAAACCCCAACCCACCCCACCCCGCCGGGGTGTGAACGTGATGTATTGAACCGTGTTGTGGAGAGCCTGTGAGGGCCGGATATTGGCTGGATGGCCATTGCATGGCGCCTTTGTGCTTACTGGTTTGCAGATACATGGGAGGCATGGATAGTGTTCTTCTTTATTAAGTGAAGCAGTTGCATGAAGCTACCCATGGTTAAATCGGGTTGTATAAAATAATTGAAAAACAAATCAATGCGTGGAAATGAATAAATGAATGAATTGTTGACGAATTGAATGCATATAGCTAGGGCCACAATGGAAACAAGTCAACCAGGCCAGGACTTTTGTGTGTCAGCCCTAATTAATATCTGACTGTACCTCGTGACAGACATACAGCCAGAAGAACACACACACACACAGCCAGACCCTCTTATAGAAAGTTAGCGCCGCGCTGTAAAGGCGTCTTCAATGGGCCCAGGCGGTGGCGTAACCGTCTGGGCACCCGACTGGTAATCCAGTCGCAGTGTGCCGCGGGTTCGACTCCCGAGCCCGACACGGCCTTTACTGCATGTCTTCCCCCATCTCTCTCCCGTTTCCTGTCAGCCTACTGTCTGTCCCTTCAAAAAAAACAAAAAACAAGGCGTCTTCAATGGATTGCATTGCCAGGACAGGAAATTGCCAACATTGCAGACCTGTTGGCGTGGCCGGCGGCAAATAGAGACCGCTGTGTGGTTGCCATAGTCTCTCTCTTTCTCGTCCATATGCTGCTGTAGTCTCCGGGGGCGTTCAGGGCCCACAGAGCAGATTGTTGGATGCTCTGTAGGGAATCCCGGTGGGACAGCTGGGCACCTATCACGAGACCAGACAGATGTTCATGTGACTACCAGAGGAAAGGAAGAGAGTGTGTGTGTGTGTGTGTGTGTGTGTGTGTGTGTGTGTGTGTGTGTGTGTGTGTGTGTGTGTGTGTGCGTGTGCGTGTGTGCGTGTGTGTGCACATGCGAGAGAGAGAGATAATTTAAGCGATTATGAGCGGAGGACAGGGAGAGGAAGATAGTAGGCACAGATGAGAGGCGAGCTAAGCAAAACAAAAGCTAAATGAATACAACAGAGATGCAAAGGAGTGGCGGGGACTTCATTAGCAAGTCCCACATCCGTCTCTGAGGCCCAATGCTTTCCAGTGTCCTCCGGCTGCAGTGGGCTTCCACCGTGGCGTGCACCACCCGCCCATATCCATGTACCCACCAGTCTATCTGCCCAAGGTCTAATGCCTTTGATCTCTTCATTTTGTTTGCTTTACTGTGTACGAGTTGGTTAAGCTACACTCCAGGATTCCTATGCATGCACAGCTGCAATTCAGATGCACCTCAGGGCTCTGGGGAGTATTCTGAAGTTGTATTTGAATTGAACTCTGCAACCGTGAGAGAAACTTTTTTCTTCATTTTTTCCCCTTTAATAATAATTAAAGAAATAATAATTCAATAATTACCAAAGTCCTGACGTTACTCCCACTACCCCTGGGTCACGGCGGTATTTTCTCTCTTGAAAATGTCATATAGGGGAACCTATGGCAGATATGTGACGTTTATGATATTGACTTACATTTGATAACGTCTGTGTTTGGAGAACAATTATTCTTCATATCCATATGAGTAAAATCGCGATTTGTTTATTTCTGGGACACATATGACGCAATCTAAGATTCCCCTATGACATAACGCAGGGGATGGCGCCCTCTAGTGGCAGTGATGTCAGACTTCGGTGCTCTATAATCTATATGCTCTGTGAATAACTGTAGTCCTGGGTTTTAAGAGGGTGGCACCTTGTTCAGCATTCGATGGCTCAACAGCTGATTTGAACTGGAAACACGTGAACACAGGTGTCTCAGCGTTTCCGATTCAAACCTGCTGCTGAGCCAATCGATCAAAGCTATATCGGAATATGAAGTGGAACAGGAGACCGGTATGCCACCTTCTGAAAACCAGGGAGCTGGTTACACCGTCAAATCCTCAGTGTTAATGTATCCATTTGTAGCTCATTCTATCTCAGAGTGGACCATTATGGGTTCATTACACTCTCTCAGTGAAATGAACACCCATCATTTTACAGTGTACACTACAAACTAAAGAAACAACCAAACTCTACTGCAGATTGGGTCGACGAAGCTCAGGGCCACGTTTGATCCAATTACACTATGTAATCTATCTGACATGGATCTGCATAGTGGCGGTGGCATTGAGAGACATTTTATGTTCTGCAGAACTCCCTGAGACCCCCGTTGGTCTTGGGGCGGCTGCTTCCACTTTTTTTTCCTGCAGCGCATTTTGTCAAATTAAACTCAACGAAGGTTCTTCGATTTTTCTTTTCCTTTTTTTTTCTTTTTCTCCGTTCCTCACCCCTCTCTCATTTCTTGTGCCAGCCTTTTGTTCTTTGGTTGCAGTCCTCATGTATTATACATGAGGATTGGGAGACTTATCTGTTTCTGGCCATAGTGGCTGTTATTCCCCAGGAAGGCGCTATATTTAAGACCCGGAGAGGTCAGAGATGGGGCTCGGGGAGCCTGCCTTCAACCCAAAGGCGGAGGTGGTTGAATATCATTAAATGTCCCAAAATAGAACGATATGGCGTTGCAGCTGATTGGGATTTGAATTGTCTCTCCGATAGTGGGAGTGTGGATTAGATTGAGTCTGAAATGTGTCATTTTGGTAATGACCTCATGCTCCCCAGAGTCTAGTTAGAATGGTTCCAGAACACAGACATTCCTCTGTGAATTCGCTGAATGTCTTACCCATCCTCTCTTTCCTGTCTTGTATAGGTTTTGGATCCTTTAGGATTGTAACGATTCCGCTTCATTAACGATGCCCTCTTAATGGTCCGATTCCTTAACGGTTCCCTATAGCGATAGGTGGTTAAAAATGGACCCTTACTGTGATAAAAACCTTTCCGCATGGAACCAACTCCGGTTCCTCAATGTTATGGATCCAGTTTCTCCACTTCCAGATTCCAACCCTATGGTCATGTTATCTCTCCAATAACATAACTGATGTTCTCCTCTACCCCCCCCCTCTCTGTCTTCACAGCTGGTACCACCTATATCTTCGGTAAGGGCGGCGGCCTGATCACCTACACGTGGCCCAACAACGAGAGGCCGAGCACGCGGACGGACCGGCTGGCGGTGGGCTTCAGCACCACCCTCACGGACGGCATCCTGGTTCGCGTCGACAGCGCCCCGCGCCTGGGCGACTACATCATGCTCCACATCGTAAGTGCAAATTACTTAACACATTCTGCGGTTGGCCATCTTTTCGCCTGTTGCTTTGGATAAACAGTAGTTGGAAGTTTGCCCGTGTTTCAGCCCTGAGCATCAACAAGACCTCGTTCGATCTGCTGACGTATGCCACTTCGACAAGACTTTGCTCAACATGGGGTATACGTACGTCATGCCTTGAGCGAGGGTCGTGCGCGGTTCAAGACTTTGCTCAACATGGGGTATACGTCATGCCTTGAGCGAGGGTCGTGCGCGGTTCAAGTCACCAATAGGCTCATTATAATATAAGCAGGGCAACAAGTTCATTCAGGCTTAATTTGCACTTGTTGTGCAGTAAACATCCACGTATCTGTGCAGCTGCAACTGGCGCCCAAACACTGGTTTGCAAACAAGCCTCTGAATTGCCATTCAGTGAACTCCAGCTCAATCCAAGCCATCAGGCTAGCATTGAATTATACAAACTGTGGGGATCCATAAAATGATTTTAAAAGAGAGAGAGAGAGAGAGATCCGTGCTCGCTACCCAGCTCTTCCCGGACCAAACCACCCACCCCTGCTTCCTCGCTGCATTCCAACTGACTCTCAGCATGTATAATGAATGTGTGGAACCATACATATGCATCATGTTTTCAACATGCTGGGAAAAAACATGGTAGAAAAAGCCAGGATTCGGGGCAGGTCAGCTGTGTGTCAATATTGAATGTTTTCAACCTGCCATCTCTATCTTGATGCATGCAAATAGTAATATAGATGTGACTTCATGTTTGGTGCCATACCCACCGACTGAAAGATAAGACTCGTATGGCAGTCCTTCATAAATGCAACAAGGTGTATCGAGGTTGGAGGCCATTAGCGAGGCGAGGTGAGAAACGGATGTGGTGACGAATGACGTTAATGTAGAGGTGGAGGATCCAGGCTTCGTTACGTCGTTCTACTCCTAATGAGTTGCCCTCATCGCCTGAGTGCTGGCCATGTGGCTCGCACAACTAACCATCTGCTCTGCTACAATGAAGGCCAACTGCATGCAGTTTTAAATGCGTTTGCTCTGTGTGTGTGTGTGTGCGTGTGTGTGCGTGTGCGTGCGTGCGTGCGTGCGTGCGTGCGTGCGTGCGTGCGTGGTGCACGCGCGCGATATCATTGCAGTCTTCCACGTGGCTATGCCCAAGCCTTCTGCTGAACTGAATTTATGCACAGAAATGCTGATTCTACAACTACAACGTTTATTCATACGTGGTTGATATTGCCGTTTGCACAATGTTTTTTGTTTGCACATTTGCTGGTTGTCTATGTTTCATGTGGCACCTTCGACCAGAACCAATTCCTGCACTGTATTTATACTTGTTTGTTTGCCACGTCTCACACCTACAGTAAAATAGCCTGATCAAAACACATCGCACCACAACAGGTTGTGAGATGTGGATTGGCTATTTACCAGTGCATAACTAATTACCATGACACCCCGAGGGCGCTGAAACAACAGAGCTTCTTAATATGCCACAGTTAAGAAGCAGCAGTTATAAAACTATTCATTTGGTGTCCGTGAGCTGAGGTCAGATGTGGAGTTGCTGGCCGGCTCCATATATGCAGATCTAGGTGATGATCCAGTCTTCTCCATGTATGGCTATCCAGGGTTTCATGAGGTCAGTGTCGTGATCTTCATATATGGAGACGGCCCTATATGGAGACGGCCCTATATGGAGCGTGTCACGAGACATGACGGACTGACGGGAAACTGCGACTTACGGTCGCAATAGGCCTATCTCACAGCCCCCTTTCCACGCCCCCTTCCGGTAGCTAGTGGTGTCATTTAACATTAGGCATTTACACTTTTTTTCTCTGGAGAATCTAAGTACATTTCCTAATGTTAAAATGTCAAAGACCGATAATAATATGAAGAAAACACAATGGTATAACAACTCAAATAAGTAGAATAAACCTTACCTTTACAAAACGGTAGTTTGTGGCTTGTGAAAATACCTCTTTTAACATGGAAGTCTATGGACCGCAGAAAAAATAACACCACTAGCTCCAAAAGGGGGCGTGGAAAGGGGGCGGGGATATGCTGTGAGATAGGCCTATAGCAGTGTTTATATCCTATATTGTCAATGTGACTGTATGAGTTGTGTAGTCTAGGGCGCGTACATACAGTATGCATGCCTGTGGCAGTGTGTACTGTATGTTGTGTCCGTGTGTTAATATATCCACGGCCCGTATGTGTGTCTACGAGTTATGTGTATAATGAGTTAATTATGTTGGCGGAGGAGAGAGAAAGAGAGAGCAAGTAAGCGGCGAGATAGACAATGTGGGAAAAGTCTCCCATTGTTTTTGGCTGGCTTAGTCATTGTGGGCTTCCTGATTGGAAGCAAAGGGGTTGCATTTTTAATTCTGTTTTTCACATCTCGCAGGATAACCATGCAGCCAAGCTGTGTAACTCTTTAATTTGGCTCCTAGTCACGGCCAACGTCTTCATTTCTGCAGTCCCAGGATGCTAATGAATTTATTATGAGGGAATGCAAGCAGAGCTTTGACCAATTTATTTACTGGAACAGCTTGATATGAACCTGACGGGAGTTTCTTCACAGTGTGTCATGACATTGCTACACTAACTTATAGAAAACCTCTAATTCCAAAAAAAGTTAGTGAGAGCCAACCCACTGAGCATTTTTTTGGTCTAATAGACGTCTAATATTCGTCTAAAGGGCCGTCTAAAAATGGGATAAAAAACGTCTAAAAATGAAAGTCTATTCTTAGATTAGACGTTGATTAGCGGTTGATTAGACGTCTATATATAGACCGTCTATATATAGACGTCTAATCAACCGCTAATCAACGTCTAATCTAAGAATAGACTTTCATTTTTAGACGTTTTTTCTCCCAATTTTAGACGCACGTCTAATAGCCGGCTATTGCTCAGTGGGAATGTTTTCACCATTAAGAAACCCTGAGGGGAAATTAAACCCAATGCAACCAGTATGCCCTGGGGGCGAGAAGCTGAAACAACATGTCTGGGAATGCCCATTTCTTCCTTCTTTTGTTTGACGTTTCTGGGCCGGGTAGGGCGTAAAATGTGTGCTAATTAGTAAGGCCATACGGGGCTTCGGGCCAGCCCAGTTAGGGTCCAGTTAGGGCACAGTTAGGGCCGGGCCTTAATTTTCGGACCGGCTGCCGGGCGCCGCTGCGCTAATAACTTTGGGGCGAGCCCGTCTAGAGTTTGAATGGACAGGTATCAGTCAAAAGGGAGACATAGGACGGGTGGGGTCGGATCAACATATGGAATGTCAGAACAGGTCAGCTCCATATATGGAGATCTAAGGGTTTGAGGTCAGATGTAGAGTTGCTGGCTGGCTCCATATACTGTATGCAGATCTGTATGAAGATCCAGTCTTCTATGGCTATCCAGGGTTTGATGAGGTCAGTATTGTGATCTTCATATATGGAGACGACCATAATGGAGAGTGTCACGAGGCGTGATGGACTGACGGCCATATATGGTGGCGTGATGGATGGACGGACTGACTGAAGGACTGACTGACTGACATGTTTTGCAGGTTTTCATAGTAATCTGCGACCTCGCAATTATATTATTTACACAGTACCTTTTAGGCAGTATTATTCACTTTTCCCCCTGTGCAGTTCTTTAGAAATTGTGCAAAAAAAACAAAAAAAGCATGCTAGCTCAAAGCCACCTGACAGTGACAGGCAAAAGGAGCCATTAGGCGATGATGGCATTAGCACATCAACACTTGTCAAGGTTTGCGTTCTGCTTCTTGCACTTACTGTAACAGTGACTCTGAGGAAAAGGTTAAAGGCATTACAGCCTCCCATTCTGGATAGATGTCTCACCAAAGGTCTTATCAAGCCCAGAGGCACTACTTAGCCTTTCCCACATATAGCAGGTGACAGGCTTCAGAATCAGCTGGCTACGGTGGAGGGCTATTAGCTTATAAGCCACCCACACACTAGGATCTAATCTGATGGACAGCTGGTACAAAATACAGTCAGAATACAATGTTCCTCGCTTTCCCCCCATCCACTTGAAGAGAGGTGGTACTTTTTTAAGTAAAAGTATCAATAATACTAAATATGTAAGTAATCAATGTACTCGATATGTACTTCAATATGTCCTTCAAAAAGTACGGTAATAAATTAAACGTCTACTGATGCATGAACTTGGACACATCATCAGTGTTGTAAACCTTTGGTACAACTCGACTTACAGCCTCTCGAGCTGCACAGAGGCTGATTTTAAACCCTCCTTGCAGGTGTTACCGCAGTCTGTAGAGCTTATTAATTCGGCACAGTTGAGAAGCAGGAGTTAAACTATTAATCTGGTGTCACGTGAGGTCAGATGTAGAGTGGCTGGCCGGCTCCATATATGCAGATCTGGTACGTCAAACCATGTGTGGCTATCCAGGGTTTGATGAGGTCAGTGTCGTGATCTTCATATATGGACATCCAGGTGATGATAGTCAGCTCCACATATGGAGATCCTTGTGTTGTACCAACTTGGTTCATTTGCGAGTGTGACTCGCGTCACGGCAACCACACTGGTTATCATGAGACTGTCACAATATGGCCATATATTGACATTCCCTCATATATGGGGAAGGGCCCCTGGCGATGTCGTCTATACGTCCCAGCGCGAAATGATCTGCTGATGAATAACATACCCGATTAAGACAGATGCCTTCCTCTGCTGGCACGCCAACATGGACAGCCGGTCATAAGCCGCCATACCATGATCCAGTACCTGCACCAAGTACTGCACCAAGTACGAGCCCCCTTCTGAGATGCTCAAGGAGGTTACGATTACGAAGAAGGTGCAGAATCACGGGATGTCATGGACGCAACCATATATGGAGGCGTGATGGACGTGTGTTGAGGATTTCATAGTAAATGCGACCTTCGGTCGCAAAAAAGTACCAAAAGTAATCATTATGCAGAATGTCCCATTTCAAGTTTTCAAATGTATAATAATGTGTTGAAAATAGCAGATCGATCTACAGATTTAGATCGGCTATTTTCAAAAGGCCGAAATGTATATGGGGCTGAAGTGGTTATTGTATGTTTTGTAATAATAATAATCAAAATCTACAAAGTAACTTGGATCTGAGATTTAGTGGAATAGAAATAAAAGTATTGAAAATTGGAAATGCTCAAGCAAAGTACAAATACCTCAACATTGCACTTAACCCATTTTGGGCGGGAACCCCTTTTGGTGTTAGCATTATGTTATGCTTTAGCTATTGAAAAATAGCAGATCTACAAGCTCATAGCGCGCCACTCGGTGGCGCGCTATGAGCTTGTAGGTCTGCTATTTTTGAAAAATCGAAGAACGACTGACATAGAAACATAGCTTTTTCAGAAAACTGTCAGGATTTAGAAGACATTTTTAGAATCTGGTCAAAATGGGTTAAGTAAAAGTGTACTTACTTTCTACCACTGTATACTAGTTTTACATCCATCCAGAATGGCATGCAGGTAAATAGGAGGTGATTCTACTATCTACTAGTGTCAGCATCAGGTAAATAGGAGGTGATTCTACTATCTACTAGTGTCAGCATCAGGTAAATAGGAGGTGATTCTACTATCTACTAGTGTCAGCATCAGGTAAATAGGAGGTGATTCTACTATCTACTAGTGTCAGCATCAGGTAAATAGGAGGTGATTCTACTATCTACTAGTGTCAGCATCAGGTAAATAGGAGGTGATTCTACTATCTACTAGTGTCAGCATCAGGTAAATAGGAGGTGATTCTACTATCTACTAGTGTCAGCATCAGGTAAATAGGAGGTGATTCTACTATCTACTAGTGTCAGCATCAGGTAAATAGGAGGTGATTCTACTATCTACTAGTGTCAGCATCAGGTAAATAGGAGGTGATTCTACTATCTACTAGTGTCAGCATCAGGTAAATAGGAGGTGATTCTACTATCTACTAGTGTCAGCATCAGGTAAATAGGAGGTGATTCTACTATCTACTAGTGTCAGCATCAGGTAAATAGGAGGTGATTCTACTATCTACTAGTGTCAGCATCAGGTAAATAGGAGGTGATTCTACTATCTACTAGTGTCAGCATCAGGTAAATAGGAGGTGATTCTACTATCTACTAGTGTCAGCATCAGGTAAATAGGAGGTGATTCTACTATCTACTAGTGTCAGCATCAGGTAAATAGGAGGTGATTCTACTATCTACTAGTGTCAGCATCAGGTAAATAGGAGGTGATTCTACTATCTACTAGTGTCAGCATCAGGTAAATAGGAGGTGATTCTACTATCTACTAGTGTCAGCATCAGGTAAATAGGAGGTGATTCTACTATCTACTAGTGTCAGCATCAGGTAAATAGGAGGTGATTCTACGTCTACTAGTGTCAGCATCAGGTAAATAGGAGGTGATTCTACTATCTACTAGTGTCAGCATCAGGTAAATAGGAGGTGATTCTACGTCTACTAGTGTCAGCATCAGGTAAATAGGAGGTGATTCTACTATCTACTAGTGTCAGCATCAGGTAAATAGGAGGTGATTCTACTATCTACTAGTGTCAGCATCAGGTAAATAGGAGGTGATTCTACTATCTACTAGTGTCAGCATCAGGTAAATAGGAGGTGATTCTACTAGTGTCAGGTAAATAGGAGGTGATTCTACTATCTACTAGTGTAAATAGGAGGTGATTCTACTATCTACTAGTGTAAATAGGAGGTGATTCTACTATCTACTAGTGTCAGCATCAGGTAAATAGGAGGTGATTCTACTATCTACTAGTGTCAGCATCAGGTAAATAGGAGGTGATTCTGCTATCTACTAGTGTCAGCATCAGGTAAATAGGAGGTGATTCTACTATCTACTAGTGTCAGCATCAGGTAAATAGGAGGTGATTCTACTAGTGTCAGGTAAATAGGAGGTGATTCTACTATCTACTAGTGTAAATAGGAGGTGATTCTACTATCTACTAGTGTAAATAGGAGGTGATTCTACTATCTACTAGTGTCAGCATCAGGTAAATAGGAGGTGATTCTACTAGTGTCAGGTAAATAGGAGGTGATTCTACTATCTACTAGTGTAAATAGGAGGTGATTCTACTATCTACTAGTGTCAGCATCAGGTAAATAGGAGGTGATTCTACTATCTACTAGTGTCAGCATCAGGTAAATAGGAGGTGATTCTACTATCTACTAGTGTCAGCATCAGGTAAATAGGAGGTGATTCTACTATCTACTAGTGTCAGCATCAGGTAAATAGGAGGTGATTCTACTATCTACTAGTGTAAATAGGAGGTGATTCTACTATCTACTAGTGTCAGCATCAGGTAAATAGGAGGTGATTCTACTATCTACTAGTGTCAGCATCAGGTAAATAGGAGGTGATTCTACTATCTACTAGTGTCAGCATCAGGTAAATAGGAGGTGATTCTACTATCTACTAGTGTAAATAGGAGGTGATTCTACTATCTACTAGTGTCAGCATCAGGTAAATAGGAGGTGATTCTACTATCTACTAGTGTCAGCATCAGGTAAATAGGAGGTGATTCTACTATATCTACTAGTGTCAGCATCAGGTAAATAGGAGGTGATTCTACTATCTACTAGTGTCAGCATCAGGTAAATAGGAGGTGATTCTACTATCTACTAGTGTAAATAGGAGGTGATTCTTCTATCTACTAGTGTAAATAGGAGGTGATTCTTCTATCTACTAGTGTAAATAGGAGGTGATTCTTCTATCTACTAGTGTAAATAGGAGGTGATTCTTCTATCTACTAGTGTAAATAGGAGGTGATTCTTCTATCTACTAGTGTCAGCATCAGGTAAATAGGAGGTGATTCTACTATCTACTAGTGTCAGCATCTGGTAAATAGGAGGTGATTCTACTATCTACTAGTGTCAGCATCAGGTAAATAGGAGGTGATTCTACTATCTACTAGTGTAAATAGGAGGTGATTCTACTATCTACTAGTGTAAATAGGAGGTGATTCTTCTATCTACTAGTGTAAATAGGAGGTGATTCTACTATCTACTAGTGTAAATAGGAGGTGATTCTTCTATCTACTAGTGTCAGCATTTGTGCCTTTTTGTGTGTCTCTAATGAGTCTCTTTTTAATGCAAATCCACCAGCGGAGCGTGAGTGACTTTTAATGACTTTGACTTGGACTTTAAATAATTCATGATCTCAGTTTACTCTGGAAAACGAGCCGGAGCGTACATGACATTTTGAAGTCCTAGGCTGTCAGCCCGCGTACCCAGGGAGAGGGAACAAACAGACATTTTTAATCCATTCTGGGCGGGAACCCCTGTTGGTGCTTTAGCTATTGAAAAATAGCAGATCTACAAGCTCATAGCGCGCCACCGAGTGGCGCGCTACGAGCTTGTAGGTCTGCTATTTTTGAAAAGTCGTTAAAATGTGGAGCAAATCATTGAATATATATTTCAGAGTGAACATTTTTAACTAAAATATTTGCTTCTGGGAAGTCCCTGGAACTACATATTTTGAGATGGGGGTCCGTTGCCCAATAGAGATAATTCTGGGGGTCCTTGACATGAAAAAGGTTGAGCACCACTGACATAGAAACATAGGTTTTTCAGAAAAATGTTTTGATTTAGAAGCCTTTTTTTATCGACCTCAGTACAAAATGGGTTAAAGAGAGACATACTGCAATCACTGATTCTCTCTCTCATTTGTCCTCGCTCGCTCACTCGCTTCCGCGATTAGCTCAAGGCTGGTTTTGCAGCCATGAATTAAAGCAACGATTTTAGTGTTTATATTTGAACTGCTTAGGACAACCCCTTGCTTGTTTTGCATCATAAAGGCTAATTTGTTTAATCAGCAGAGCTGATAAGCTTAGCATAATGAGCCACCACCCAGCGTTTGTATTCCTTTGCAGCAATGGCGGACTCGTTAGCATCCCCCCAACACCCCCCCCCCCCCCCCCCCCAGTTGTGACTGCTAATGCAAATAGAGCCTCAAGTGTATGCAAGGATCCATGTCAGCTGCCCTGTGAGCAAACAGCAAGCACACACAAACACACACACACACACACACAGACACACAGACACACACACACACACACACACACACGATGATGTTGTCTATGCAAGTATATTATTCTTTTATTTGTGGTGAAAACCAGAGCAATTGGTAGTGAATGTTGAAAACATTTTCGTGTTTTACAGGTATTTATTTGGACTCGGGACACACAGTCCCAGACAGTGACGTAGAGTCTGTGGGGGCCGGGGGGCCAGGGCCCCCATGAGGATTATGAAAACTATTCGTCCCTGGTCCCAGACAAAACGGAACTAGGTTGTCTTTAAACTTGGGGTGCGACGATATGGGTAGGCCTACCTCACGATACGATATATGTGGCGATATTAGGCCCTCGATAAGGATAATATCACGATATTTGATATATTGCGATATTGAATATTGCAAGAGTTCCAAACAGTAAAGGAGGATCCTTCTCTTGTTATCTATGTCTTGATCCCTTTTTGATCCGTGAGAGCACCTTTTTTTTTATCATTATCACGTTTTGCTATCTCCGTTGAGCACCTGGTTAGTTCCTCATTTTTCTGTAAATGAGCAAGTTTTATTTGGAACGGACCATCCCTGCTAGGAGGAGTTCGTTAATGTGCGACCCGTGAAAATGGCACAGGTTGCGCCAAAACGCCACAATAAATTCAAAATGGCTGACTTCCTGTTTGGTTTAGGTCATGCGGCACCAAGACACGTTTTTTGTAAGTCGTGACATGATACAGGTGTGTACCGATTGTCATACATGTAGGTGAAACTGTATTGTGGGGCTTCAAGCACAAACTTTTGTAGGGGGCGTCATTGAGCCATGGCTCAATGATGCCCCCTACAAAAGGGACATGGCCTAATGGCCATTAGGCCATGTCCCTTTTTGCGACATTTAAAATATTGAAATACGATTTCAATAGTGCTTCGCCCTAGCTGTGCAGTGGCCCTAATAATTCATCAAACTTATAGAGCACTTTTCTGGCTGCTCAGACCTTTGTCTACTATTTAGGGGGCACGGTGGCACAGTCGGTAGTGCTGTCGCCTCACAGCTAGAAGGTCCTGGGTTCGATTCCCGCTGGGGACGCTGTGGGCGCTGGGGGCGTCTTCTCTCCTCCGCGTCATCAGTGCCCATACCCGAGGTGGGTTTGGCGAAAGAGCCTTTCTGTGTGGAGTTTGCATGTTCTCCCCGTGTCCGCTAGGGTAGGTACCCTCACAAAAAACATGCAGTAATCCTGGTCTCTAAACTACCCCCCCCCCCCCCTGGCCAGCCTGATGAAGGGGAAAGGAACTGGTCGGAATAACGTGTTCCTTCCACACGCTACCTCCGGCCGGGGAAACTCCCCACCGCCAGGTGAAAAGAAGCAGCTTGGACTCCTCATGCATAGAAGGAAGCATGAGGTCAGTCCGCTGCCCCCCCAGGTTGGCAGAGTAGCAGTGTAGCGCCCAGGATTACATTAGATAATCGACACTGGGTGAAAAAAATGGGTTGGAAAATCGTGGGATAAAAATTAAAAAACAAAACAAAACAAGTTTGTTCTACAATTTACAATTTACAATTTAGGCATTTAGCAGACGCTCTTAATCCAGAGCGACTTACATTAGGCAAGAACAAAAGTAAGGGAATACATCACATATATAAAATGCATTTATCAAGAAACATGCGTAAGCTAAGAACGTAACTAGAACATATCTATATAATGACACTATACATATTAACTATACATACACTATACTATGCTATACATATGTACTATGATGTGCTATGACTACATACAATGCAATTATTGTGCTGTCTACATGACATGCTATAAGTCTGTTTCAAATGCTATCTAAGTCTAAGTCTATCTGTAGTTCTAGCTATGTTCTAGCTATGTTCTCTTGGGTCACAAGTAAATTAGCTTTTTTATTTGTATTTATTTATTATTATTATTTTTTGTGCCATTCAAAAAAAAAAAAAAAAGAAAAAAAAGTGAGCTTGTAGATCAGCTATTTTCACAATATTTTTATGTAAGGCTCAAGTGGTTTGCCTCTTCCATTCAATCTAAACATGATACCCAAACAGTTGCCATGGTGACACATCCTGCAATCTTCTATCCAGCCCTGTATCTCTTCCAGTGACCTTGGGAGTTCTGCTGCTGCTCTCCCTGAACCTTCGACATAGCCTGTCTCTGTCTGTCTGTTAAGCTCTTCTAGGCCTGATGTCTTCTAAATCCTGACAGTTTTCTGAAATACCTATGTTTCTATATCAGTGGTGTTCAATATTTTTCATGTCAAGAACCCCAAAAATGATATGTAATTGGCCACCAACCCCCATCTGAAAATATGTTGTTTCAGGGACCCCCCGGAAGCAATGATTTTAGTTAAAAACGTTCGCTGAAACTGAAAGAATATATATTCAAAGATTTGCTCATATTTTCAAAAATAGCTAAAGTTCAATAGCTAAAGTATAACATAATGCTTAAAACACCAAAAGGGGTTCCCGTACAGAATGGGTTAAATTCTACAAAACATTTCACATGATACGTTATACTCCTGAGCTCAATTTGCACTTTTGCATAAACTGAACTCAGTGGTGCAAAGTAACTAATTTGCACATACTCATTGTTGAGTACAATTTTGAAGTACCTTTACTTTACTTGAGCATTACAATTTTTGTATATTTCTACTCTACTATACAGCTCAAAAGCAGTTATTATTTTCCTTTGGTATACTGTGTAAGCATATTCTGGTGCCAATATGTTGTCATTTTACTCAAATAATATTTTTTATTGCAGGACTTTTACTTGCGTAACAGCGTTTTCATTTAATTTTTTCAGCCTCTGTTGGACAGTTAGTTTCAACCAGATGTTGTGTATCTTTTTGTGTGTGTGAGCCACTGCAGGGAGAATACAAAACTCACTGCACCCATGGTGGAATTATGCAGGCTGAACAAACAGTTCAGACCGATTTGTTTGTGGTTTGGGATAATTTTTTGTAGTAAAGAAAACCACTGTTGCCAGCAGTAACTTTTAATTAAAAGTCACTGATTTGCATTCATAAAATTGCCTGGGTTCATTTGGACATGCATGAGAAGGAGTACTTTGCCCCTCTTCATTAGTTTGTGTGAAGCAAGGCAATTAGTCCTCATTAGTCATTATAGTCGGGGCAAGGTTTTTGGCTGCACCCCCAGTGTGAGAGTGTATTCCTGCAGCTCCAATACGCATCTCCAAGCTTATTTGCTATTGCTTTTGCTATTTTTTGAATTTGAAGCCTGCATGGAATGCAACGTTTTGTTTTGGGACATATGAGGTTTCCACCTGACAGAGATGATATACTGTACAGTTATTATCGTTGCTGTTAAGTGGAAACCTTTCATATCTAAATCTGTTACGTTTCAGGAAAGAAATAACCTCCTGTGTGTTAATGCACCAAATGTAGTTATTATTTAGTCATTAGCTCTTGTTAATACTTTATATAGTTAGTTAATGTTACTTAATTGATCTCCTTGGGGACATTTGCGGAGTGGGCAGCCACTGAGTAGCGTCTAGGGACAAGTTTCAGCTGTAAAGACGGTGTATTGGTAGGCAGAATGTATTTCGGTTTAGGAGGAAACTACTGTGTGTGCAAACTGCACACCGAAAGGCCACACCAAATTGTATTATTGAAATATTACTATTTATTTTGGTTTAACATCGATTTAACATCGATGCTGTTGCTTTCAATCGTCTTTATCTCCAATTCCTTGTCCCAGGTGGCATTTCTGGTGAAAACAAGGTTTTTTCACGGCGAAATCGATAACATCGATTTCATCAGTATGTTAAGTTGTTGCACATTTGTAAGATTTGTGGCGAAACATGTTCATTTAGTCAATAAGTTCATAAAGTTCAAGGCAAAGACCCAACAATCTGCGGGAATTAATTGCTGTGTAAACTTGAAATATGCTACATGTTACATTTGTCATGAAACCATCTGTCCTGTCTTTGAAAAATCTCACTCTTCTGCCGTTATTGGAGGGTTTTCAACAAATAACATGCACACACACACGCACGCACACGCACACACATGCGCACACAGGCACTAACACTTTCCATTTCACACACGCATTCACTTCGAGTGCAGGAGATCTTTCACCCCATCAGCGCTTTCTCTCTCTCTCTCTCTTTCTCTATCTCTCTCTCCGCTAGATACATACATTAACAATCAGTTAAGGCACCTTCTAATGGATCCTCAGCACAAATGAATCCATTCATTCACTCGTTCCTCTCGCCTCTCCATTATTCAATGTCTCTTCCCCCATCCTTCTTCCAGTCTTACGGTTGGCTGTTAGTTTTCTCCCTCCTCTCCCTCTCCCCCTCCCCCTCCCTCTCCCCCTCCCTCTCCCTCTCTCTTTCTGACAGACCTAATATAAGATGTTTGATGGGTACCTACGTGCATCCGAGCGTGTTTGGCTGGGAATGTATTACTTCTATCAAGTTACCCCCTCCTCGGCCAGGAGAGAGAGCGAGATATTATCGTGGTTATGGCTCGTGGCCTCCGATAGCATTACAGCTGCTTATTTGACTTTGTATTTCCTTACCTTCCACATATGATCTGCCCTGCGGAAATAAAGAGCTGGGAAAATATACTTTGCTGCTGTTCCACAACTGGCTGCAGGCGTGCGATGTGTACTGTCAGCGTTATTGTAATTTTGTCGATACATTGTCGGTTTCTTTGGAAAGCAACGGGAAATCGCTTTGATCTTTGCCACGTTGTCCACGTGAATCCGCCACGATTAATTAAATAATTGTTATTATATTGCCAGGATTTTACCCCGTTCAACCCTTATTTTGAATTGACAAAACGCCGCGACCGGATGTTATGTTGACATAATAGTGTGTGTGTTGTCTCGACCGGATGTTGATCTCTCACTGGACGATTTGAACGGCTGACCGCGACCATCACAGTGTTGGCAATCTGCCGTGGAAAAACCTTGTTTTGACCAGAAATGCCACCTGGGACAAGGAATTGGAGATAAAGACGATTGAAAGCAACAGATAGAACGGGCGTGGGTGCGTACGCAGTTCAAGATGGCGCACTCCAGTGTTGCCTATCGCAGTTCACTATGAAACCTTGCGTTTTTGACACCACACCATGCCAAAGTGACCGCACTCGCCCAGCAGTCTGACGTCACCCAGGCGTATGCGTGCACACGCCGATCTGCACCAGCAGTACGACCTCCCTACTCTCACAGAGGAGACTGCCGACGAGCGGCGTCGTCGTCTGGACAGAACTAGAGTTCAAACTAGAGTTCTCAACAGGCCCGAAAATTAAGGCCCGGCTCTACCTGGGCCCTCATCACACCCTGTACACTCAAGATACGCTCCATATGGCCAGTGAAGGGTGAGGTCGCTTCTCGCCCTCAGGCGTCTTACTGGTTATATTATTATTATTAATAGTATTAGTATTAGTATTAGTATTAGTATTAGTATTAGTAGTAGTATTAGTAGTAGTAGTAATACTGGCTACAGATTTGTTTTGTGTCAATTCTGCCTTTGTGTCATACAATAGAGACAGGAGAGAGCAGGTATTACAGTGTGTGTCAAAGGTCACATATTGAATTTGAACCTGTGACACCATACACAAGTCTGTGCATTAGTGCCACACACAGAGGGACGAGACCTGAAAGCTAACCCTACCAAGATACATTAGAATCGTGTCGAGTTGACCCGTACGACTCCCGCATTTTCAACATGGATGGTGACGGAACTCTTTGATGTGCTTAACCACTTACAGATTGATTGATTGATTGATTGATTGATTGATTGATTGATTGATTTTTGCAGTATGTAGAATGGGTATACATTTCAACGTCAATACATTTCAATGTCAATACAAAAAAACTGCTACGAGGATAAAACCAGAAAAAGCACTAAGACTTGTTTACTTCAGGGTCCTCCAATGTTCAATTCATCAGAACATTTAAAGATGTACAAATATACACTTATGTGAAAAAAGGAAATCATACAGTTAAAGAAAGTTAAAAAGGGAAAAACATGTACAGTATGGAAAAAAGGGAGAAGGGGACCTTTTTTTTTTTTACAGATAAAGTCAATGACATGTACAGTATTGACAGGGGTAAGGTCCTTTTTAAAGGCGTATTACTACATTTCCTACAATATGTTACATGGACAGATTGGTTGAGCACTCATGATATTATGTGACTACAATAGCAACGACAACACCACCAAGTTTTGACACTGTTGTGTTGACAGTATACAGTACAGTAAATAATAACGAAAGCGGGTCAAGCTTGGCACCAGGGGTTATGAATAATAGATTATAGACGTCAACAGCCTTCTCACTCTGTCTGGAGATTCCTGTTCACACACACTGTACTTTCTTGGAACACATGCACGAAACACACTGCACACGCACACGCACAGTCTTAGCACAAGTGTGATCTAGTTCCCATCACGTCGGTACACAGGCTCCGCCACACCCCGGCCACACGAGCGGCAAAGGCTCTTTGAGGGAGAGGCGTCTGTGCGAGTGTGACTGTCAGTCATCTGTGTCGACACGAGGCAGTTCTGGGATCCCGCCGCCCCCACTTGCCCCCGCCACCTGCTAGCATGATTGCAGGGGAACAGGAGCCTCGGGTGATAAGCGATCACGTTAGACAAACAGTGTAACATAATTACAATGAGATTGTGTAGCCGCCTCCCCACCACCACCACCTTATCATGCCCCCTGGCATTCAGTGATGTATATTTCATGGATAGAGATGAAAAATTCAACGAGGGGTAAAAAACTGAGTCTTGGCCCTCTCTCTCTCTCTCTCTCTCTCTTTCTCTCTCTTGACAACCAGCTCTCTGGGGAGTGCTTGTCTTCTTACAGTTTGGTGGTAAGACATGAATTCTATTGCCACAATAATGGAGAGAGAGAGAGCGAGCGAGAGAGAGAGAGAGAGAGAGAGAGAAAAGAGAGAGAGAGCACCTCAACCTGAAATAAATATGAAAGTGAGTGAATGAGGAAAAGAACTGGAAGAGACAGTGTGAGACTATAGGGTGTTTTAGAATTCAGAGCAGGATCAGAGGAAAACTCGGCTCAGATATGTCTTGGCGCACAAACACAATGAGTGTGAATTCTAAATCAAGTGTTGGATCTCTCTCTCTCTCTCTCTGTCGGTCTGACACTACAACCTCTGTCACTACAACACCTCCACCCCCACCCCCCACCCAAACACACAATCAATTACATTTTCAATTCAATTCAAAGGGCTTTATTGGCATTGCCAAAGCACAATACAATCCAAATAAAAAGATGTACATTTGAAAGTGAGAATCTTCAATAGATCAATTTCTATGTACCAAGATCACTGGATGCAGGTATATTGCAGGAAATAATATACACAATGATTAGTCTTTAGGGTGGTTGTGTTCCGTTTGATATCCTTCTCCTATCACAGCAACTCACGAATCTTGCTGCTGTGTTTGTACATTGTTGTACTTCGCCCAGCAGATATGGGAGTTTTTTGTCATTGGTCATGTTTTCAAAATATCCGTGTGTGGTTGTAATCTGTGGGAAGTATGTGTCTCTGATGTCTTGGTACAATGGACAGGTGGTTAGGAAGTGTAGCTCGGTTTCCACTTCATTTTCACACACACAATCACACACACCCTGATCCGGTCTGGAACGGCGAATCAGGCGGCCATACATAACCCACAAAATCGCTGGTGTCGTGCACCTCCAAAATGATTCCCCTAGTTTAAAATATATTTATCCTGTTATAATTGTTTTGTTTCTTTTTGGTATAATAATTGTTTGGTATAGTGCATCTTTTATTCTAACTCCTAGTGTGACCAGCGAAACTAATTGATTCGCATTATGTGGGGAACAAAAACAACGACGAAAACCGGAACACACCACCGGATGGAACACCGATTTTCTCTAAACCAGATCACACGGCTCCGTTTGATGAATGAATACCAGGCCTGATGAGTGGAGACGCGAGCTTAGTGTCTGTATACCATAGCCTGTATATACGGTATACTGTACATCTCCTTGCCATATTGTAACAGTGTTTTTTACACTATAGTCATAGTGTAGAATTTGCACTAGTGGCAGGTAGGTCTGCTGATATCCCTTATGGTATGAAGTCTGTTACAGTATATATATATATACTGTAATTTATATAAAACCTAAAATTCATTAGCCATGGCTACAGACTGGAGGCTATACCGTTCGGAGGTCCACAGATTGAGTCTCTGTGGCAGTCATTTTGCCTCCAGGGTCCTGCTACACAGCTGTTGCAAATTAGCGCGTTGTCTTCGACAGCAGGAGGTTGAGAAGATTTGGAAGGTTTAGAAATGTTGTCATGTTCTTGGCGGGGATGTGGAAACAGAGTTCCCATCACTTAATCTAACAAAAACCCTCTCCTTTCCGCGTTGTTTTGACACAGGGCAGATGTTCGCTGAGATCAAAACACCTCTCTCTCACTTCAGTCAGGTTACTTGTGTCATTTTGACATCCCGTTTTTTCCCCTGTCTTCCAATCCCTGTATAGCCCAGCTCCAGACAGGCCATGTTGTGTGTGATTGACGAGCAAGAGGACAGTTTGTGACGAGCGGTTAATGAGAGAGAGAAGGAGATCGATCGAGTCATGCTGCAGACGCGAGGCCCGGCGCCACCACATATCCTAACGCCCAAGTTATACTTAGTTGCGTGTCGGTCTTGCGCACCGGAAATATAGCCAATCTACAAGCTCGCAAGGCATAGCAGGCCAATGCATTGTGAGCTGCAGATGGGCTGTGCTATCAGATGCATGGCCAAGTATAACTCTGGTTTAAAGTCACCCCACAATGCTCTGTGGCACCCTGTTGCCCACATCCTGCCACAGGACAAAGAGAGAGAGGGAGATGGAAAGCGAGACAGGCGGACAGACAGCCCAGAGAAGGCAAATAAAGGAAGAAAGTAAGATTCACATTTTTGCAAATTGACTCTCTTTCGGATTATCGACAAGAGGGGCATGATGAATTGCAGGGCTGCTCAAGTGATAAACGTCAACATTAGAAAATAAATCTAGCGGAAAGACGGAAGAAAAAAAATCCATCTTCTGCTTTCAATATCAGCAACGTTGTGGCAGATTGGCACGCACGCTTGCGCGCGCGCACACACACACACACACACACACACACACACACACACACACACACACACACACACTTGCATGCACTGCACACAAAATGTATTCATGAAGGATTAAGCACCTGCTGGTAAGAAGCATCAAGAAGTTTCTTTCTCTTGCCGCTATAAGAAGGAAAAAAGCAAGTAAAGAAAGGCAGGGATCAGAATGGAATGCAAAGCTCCTCCAACAGATGCAGTGGGAATGCGAGCCTGAGTACCTGGGCATTTTACTGAGCTAGAGTTTGTATTTATTTAATCTTCCTCCGTACTGACTCCCGCCACAGACACGACACAGCGCCATTGGCACGGTGAAACAAAAAAGGCTGAATATCTTCAGGTTTATATGAAGCTGAGATCATCAGAAAAACCAAGCTATGGGGATGAAAGATATTTCCCCATACTCCGCAGCTCTGTGGAATTATTATAAGCTCCGAATCATTGCAGGTTGTGGAGTGTATCTCAGGATCTTATTGATCCCCCCCCCCCCCCCCCCCCCCCACACATTGTGAACAGGCAGCAGGGTGGGCTGCTTGTTGGGGATGTGACAGCCGAGCCTTCCATCTCGTCGTATCTAATTCTGCTCTCGGCCATTTCCGCTCCGCTCTCTTTTGTGCAAAAGACACATTTTCCTATTTTTAGCAGCGATCTCCGGTTTGTCCGAGGCTTTCGCTCGCTCCTTCTATCTGCCCTGCCCGCATTTCCTGTCAGGCTCCAACAGAGGTCACTAACCCCCGATAGACTCCGGGCCTGATTGGGCGCCCGAGTCAACCAATAGGGTCACGACCCAGTTATCCAGAATATGGACTCCATGTTGGTCGTTGATGGGTGTGTGTGTGTGTGTGTGTGTGTGTGTGTGTGTGTGTGTGTGTGTGTGTGTGTGTGTGTGTGTGTGTGTGTGTGTGTGTGTGTGTGTGTGTGTGTGTGTGTGTGTGTGTGTGTGTGTGTGTGTGTGTGTGTGTGTGTGTGTGTGTGTGTGTGTACATGCACGCACATGCTTGTCTTCTTGCTCATATTACCAGCGCTGGGCAGGTCCTAGAACTGCTGACTTTCAGGGAAAGCGACGCCATTTTGTCCAGTCCTTTTTTTTGTTTAGTTTTCTTTACAAAAAGGGCCTTCTGTCCGTAATGCAACTCATGCAGGCGTGTGTGTGTGTGCACACACTCACGTCTGACGCACCCTGAGTGTGTGGCCATGAGAACTGCAGTCAGCACAACGATGGCACATGTTGAGATGCAAGACTTCTCCTCCGCCGGCCTGTTCTTCTGGATTCTGCCGTGGTGGAAGAAGCACACTAACAGCATTACAACCAGGCCAGGAATTTTAGGTACATTTTAGGGGGACAAGGCCTTTGGTGTTGGCCTTTTTTTTGAGGGCACAAAGGTCAAATGCCAGGGCAGGAGGCCATCAAATACAACAAGATTTTAGTCTGTTGAAATAATTAATTGAATTAAAGTGTTAAGTATGATTGTACATTTAATATGTAGACTATAGCTGCAGTGAAATAAATACAAAATATACAAGCTGATCCATGTTCAGCTCTGCACCAATCAAAGTCACTGGATTAGGGGAGTTAATAATTCAGAATCTTAACAAAAGACACAGGTGTCTACATCCATCCATCCATCCATCCATCTTCAACATTCTCAAATGTTTTATTTGCAACCCCTGTTCATAACTATATGACATAGATAGAGCTTCATTGGTTGATACATGTGTTTTGTAATGATGATCTAAATCTACAAAGTAACCAACGTTTTGCGGTGGAGTTAAAAAAAACAAAAAAAACATTACCTCAGACATGTAGCGGAGTAGAAGTTAATAAAGCGTTTTAAAAATAGACATGCTCAAAACTGTGCTTAAGTGCAGTACTTGAGCACATGTCCTGTAGTTACTTTACACCACAGGGATACAGGGTAAAGTGAATAGAAACATGAAGCTGACAGAAACACGTGGTTAATTCATTCTCCACTGAATCATTCATGTGCTGTTGAAACATGCAGGGATGGATGGCCGATGAGGAGGAGCTGAAGTTGGCAGGACTTCAGCTCAGCCCCGGTGGTGTAGTTTTTTATTTTTGTGCTGAACATACACTGTGATAATTCCCTCCCACGCACACGTACAGTACAGTATGCACGTGGCCCCCGATTGAATAACCCATTCAGGCCTGACGTCGAAATTTATTTCTAAATCATGACAATTTTCTGAAAGATTTGAGGCACATTTTAACGATTTTTCAAAAATAGCAGACCTACAAGCTCGTAGCGCGCCACTCGGTGGCGCGCTATGAGCTTGTAGATCTGCTATTTTTCAACAGCTAAATTACAACATAATGTTTAAAACACCAAAAGGGGTTCCCGCCCAAAATGGGATAAACTCTAAAATATGTAGGCCTATTAATTATTAATCCTCTATATAATATCGAATTTTATTCTCTTTACTTGCATAATGGGAATACTTTATACTGTTGTACATTCTATACAGTAAAACATAATTATCCATGTTCGTCTTAAAATTGTGTTCGTTCATAAATCCGTCAGCTGCTGTGTGTTATCCGGGCGTTCATATATCCTTGGGCTGCTTCAGAAAATCTGAAACTATGCCCTCTTTAAACGTAACCTATATTTCGTACTATAGTCAGTACTTAACAGGTCATAGCCAGGGTCGTTCCGATGGAAATGGATGATCTCCATTTGGTGATGTGACTTGCGGTGTTATAAAACAGCTTACTCCTCTTGTAGGTCTGCTATTTGTGAAAAATCGTAAAAATGCGGCACAAATCTTTGAATATATATTCTTTCAGAATACTTTTTTTTTTATTTATTTTTTTACGTCAGGTCAAAATGAGTTAATTATTAATCCTCTATATAATATTGAATTTTATTCTCTTTACTTGCATAATGGGAATACTTTATACTGTTGTACATCTATACAGTAAAACATAATTATCCATGTTCGTCTTAAAATTTTGTTCGTTCATAAATCCGTCAGCTGCTGCGTGTTATCCGAGCGTTCATATATCCTTGGGCTGCTTCGGAAAATCTGAAACTATGCCCTCTTTAAACGTAACCTATATTTCGTACTATAGTCAGTACTTAACAGGTCATAGCCAGGGTCGTTCCGATGGAAATGGATGATCTCCATTTGGTGATGTGACTTGCAGTGTTATAAAACAGCTTACTCCTCCGTTTTCCCACTTATCATGTGTCCCTGTATTAATGAGAGACGGAATGTGGAGGGTTATTATTTTATTTAGGGTTATTTTTGTGTCTGATTCGCCTGCGCTTGAATTGCCCTGACCTACATGTACCCTGGGCCATTTTCCAGAAGGCATCTGCCTGGACAGCAATTAATGTAGAGCCATTTGGAGCAGAGAAAGACCTAGTGACTCATTACATATGCTTTTTTCCTCCATTTATTTATTTATTTTCTAATTTATTTGCATGGGAAAGGCTCCAAGGGACCTCCTCCTCTGTGGTACCAACACTATACCACTTGAGGGATTGCACAAGGCAGATGGCAATCTAATTATAAAACTGCTGGCAGGGAACGACACATAAAACTTACAACTTTGGCAGTGGCAAAATAATGTGTTTTTTTGTTTTAGTTAACAAGTGCATAAAACAGAAAATACTGAATGACTGCAAGTAGTTTTAAAATTCTTTAGTATCTTGCAAATTGCCATGTAATAAGCCAACAAACTGGAAGAATGGTGACAGTAACAAGGCCAACATTATGTAGTATATGTCCGTTCACATGTGATCTCTACGCCCTGAAAAGGACTTGTTATTATACCTCCACGAGGCAACTGGTCTGCTATGTGTCTGACTGTCTGTGTCTTTGAGGCATGTGTACATTTGACCTTCTCTATATGATAATGTTTAGCATCGTGTGCCTCGGTCAGCTGCACAGTCCTGGCGCCGACATTTTGACACGAACATGACATTTTGAAAAAAGATCCCTTACACGATGTTCATTGCTATGCCATAATCCGGTTCTGTGTCAACACCTTTGCTGACTTGACAAGGTGGGACCATCTGTCCCTCACCTTGCACAGCCGCTCCTGGTGAAAACGCCTCAACCCCTCCCCACCCCGCTGCCACCCCCGTCTCGTCTCTGCTACTATGAGCGGTTCCCAGACCTGCGGCGGCGGTGCACGCAGTGACACATAGACAACAGCAAAGGAGAGCTAAAGAGGAGAGAGAGAGAGAGAGACGGTGATAAAGGGTCGTAGGGGGGAGGGAGGGACAGGAGGGAGGGACAGTACACCATAAGAGAGAGGGGACAGAGAAAATGCAGGCTATAGGAGATAAAAAAGACACAGATCGGGCAGTGGGAGAGAGAGGCAGAGAGGGAGGCGGAAAACACAGGCGTGGAGATAAGGCCGGACAAAGAGCAGGCATTGAGAGAGAGAGAGAGAGAGAGAGAGAGGTATAGGGAAAAAGCCAGCACAGTGTGTCTAATCTCCCTTCAGGGGCGCCGGTGGACGGATGCCTTCCATGACAGATAAACTCATCCGACAGCAGGGCCTGTCTGGCAGGCACCTACTGCGCCCAACTGGCCCCGCAGTCTCCACAGCAGCTGGCGAAAGCAAGGAGGCAGCCCCCAGTTTTCATATGGCTCCGGTGAAAGGAGATATAGTGCCCCCCAGGTGTGTGCGTGTGCGTGTGCGTGTGCGTGTGCGTGTGCGTGTGTGTGTGTGGGCTGCGGGAGAGAATAGACTAGGTAATCTGCAGTCTACCCTGGTAAAGGCAGAAGGTGAAGGAGGAGAGGAGACAGCGGGAGGTGCAGCTTTCATTCTCTGATGTTCTCTTCTCTTTCGCTCTCCCTGTATTGGCCTCGTTTCTCTCCTAGCATGGATAGTTTGGATACGGTTCAGGTGTAGAAGGAGCAAGGGAGGGCAGAGCTAGAATTATCTACATTATTATCTTTTGTTTTGTGGCTTTAGATCGAGTAGTTCAGAAGTGGCTGCATTGATTCAGTCCTTGCGAGTTTATGCCAAGGCTATACGGTGTCTTCAAACTCCCCCCTCTTTCCTCTGTCTCTCTCCGAATTATTCTTAAAATAAAAGAGAGAAAGAAAACAAAAAGCTAACTTTGGTAGAGTGTGAGGTTGTGTCTGAGGAGAGGCCTCGAGGGAATGGCCCTGCCGTCTGCAATGACAAGGTATTCCAGATAAGGATAAGGTCATGTTTAGGAACCATGCCCTTTCACACCCCGAGTTTGCCAAAGAAATGAGGTCATCGCACGAAAAGTGGGATCTCTTTGTGAACGTGTTCCTCCTTCCTCCTCCGAAGATGGTCTTTATAACTTTATAGAGTGGATGTTGTCTGGCCTGGAGAGGAAGGTTGTCTGGACTGGAGTGGATGAAGAAAGCAAGGGTTCTCTGTGTGTGTGTGTGTGTGTGTGTGTGTGTGTGTGTGTGTGTGCGTGTGCGTGTGCGTGCGCGTGCGTGTGCGTGCGGGCATGTATTGCAACAGGCATTATGATCCGTAACACCCATTTCAAATGGGACAAATTGGAAAACATAGTCGAGGACCATAAATGCAACTTTAGTTTCTGTGATGGTTTGAGGGGGGGTTCATGCGACTGGCCAGTTCCATTCCATAGGCTGGCGGGAAGCTGTTATTGCGTAGCCTGGAGGGACGATTGCTCTGAGATTATGAGTTCCAAACAATTTCATAGCTGTTGTTGACGGATATGAAAAATAAAACCTGAGGTACTTGGTCTGCTGCCAGTATACACAAGAAATATTACACTGATCGGCTTAGTAGTTTGTGACATTACCTGCAGGAACACACACGAGTACGCACGCATGCACGTACGGCGTGCGCACGCACACACGCACACACACACAGATTAATAACCTCTATCTATCTATCTATCTATCTATCTATCTATCTATCTATCTATCTATCTATCTATCTATCTATCTATCTATCTATCTATCTATCTATCTATCTATCTATCTATCTATCTATCTATCGTGTGGGCAACAAACACATCCATGCAGATGTTCGCACGCCCCCCCAAATCTGGCATCACATCACTCGACTCGAGCCACTTTGCATACACAACAGTGCTGCATTTATCAGCACCCATTACGTTCAAGCCCACGCAATCGGAATACTTAACAGCAAACATAAAAGCTCTGTGATAAACACGTGGAATTCTTTGATCACGTCGGCTCAGTGTGTGCTCTTTTAGTGCATGCCTCAGCGGCGCGTACTCGTGCTAGCCGCGGTATGATATCTCTCAAGCTGATCTTTGGGAGGCTCCGATTAGCATTAGTGACGTTGGCGCGTGGAGGAGGACGCGAGAGCGCATCCCCTCGCATTCCAATAGCCTAGATTTCATCCCCCTCCCCAACTCAGCAGCAGGCACCTCTGCTAATTGTAGAGGAGAGGAGAGGGGAACGCTGCGCGCTATCTTCCCAGCCTTTGATATGCACTTATCTTTAAGCAGTTTCATATTATGGAAAAAGAAAATTGCTTTTAAAAAATGGCTGGCGCCTTTATTGCTTTTCAGCCAATTAATTGGATGAAACATAAAGCCTTGGAAATCGTAGGGGCGCGCGTGCGTGCACGCGTGTGCGTGCGTGTGCGTGTGTGTGTAATTATGGAGAATAATTGACAGGGGATGGACAAGCCTTGTTGTAGGGATCCATAGGTAGATGTGTTTAATTATTGAAGATCACAATGGCCTTGCGATAGTTTTTCCACATCATACCATTTATGTTATTGTGAGGAATCAATTAATATATGGCTCGGCAAAGGGAGAGCCTGTGTTTGAAGGCAGCTTTGCCCTGAAAGTGTCCAAAGCACTCAAGAAGTAGGACACTCGCTGTGATCCTGCCTTAACGCTCCTTGAAGTGAGAGAGACAGGCCGACCTAGATATCCTGGCATTTATTCAGCCATTTTAGGTGCTGGCTATTCGAGTCTCCATTTCGGAGCTAACTAGCTCTCTTTTCTTTTTTTTGTTCTTTCGTTCTTTCGTTCTTTCTTTCTTTCTTTCTTTCTCTCTTTCTTTCGCTCTCTCTCGCCTCCCTCCCTCCCTCTCTTCATCTCATCTCTTCTCTCTCAATATGAAAACATAAAACATGCAATGAAGAGAAGCTCCATGCTGGCGTTAACAGCAGGGGTACAGCCAGACAGACATCATTTTATCTCTAATGGAGGCTGCCTTATCTGCTCCCAGTTGGTCCTGTTGACAGAACGGCATCATCTTATCTGTCTCCTACACTCCCACTGTTTCTCTCTCCTCCGTCCTTGCCTATACTGCACACACGGATATCACAACGTGCCCATATGCATGTGTAGGGGACAGATAACTCCCTCACGCATGTGTGCTTCAACAATGGGGAGGCAGTCATCCAGGCAGTCGGGCAGTAAGCGACACATGGACGCATTATTGACTGCGCCCCGGGTCAGGCAAAACCATGCAGGAATAACACAGATAAATATGAACAATTACAACATGGCTGTGTGAAGAAGGGGGCTCTTTGAGAAGCGCTATTTTTGAATCGTTCCTCATTTGAGCTGACATGTTTTCATAGCCGTGGTGCGGAAAAGGGTGTTTGAGTGAACTTCTGATGTGATGGGGTTGGTCATGCATTAAAGATAACCACTTAAGTCCTGTTTTGCACTTTGATAATTTTCCCAAAATAGCGACTCAATCTTGTGAGCATGTAGAACTGCTATTTAAAAACAAATAGGAAAAGAAATAAGTAGCCTAATGACATGCCCAAAACAGGAAAGTGATTTGTGAATGATGGCGAGGTGGCCCGTTTCAAGCTGAGATAACAGCTGGGTGCAAAATTGCATTCATGCACGCACGCACGCACACGTGCACACACACACCCACACGCGCACGCACGCACACACACACACACACACACACACACACACACACACACACACACACACACACACACACACACACACACACACACACACACACACACACACACACACACACACACACACTGTAGCATACGCTGCACTGTATATGTCTTCTAAGCCGTCGCAGCGGAGACCTTGTTAAGGGGCCTGCCTCCCATGTGCTGCGCTACATCCTTACATCCATTCTTCATACGCCACTATATATGTGCTGCAAATGAAATGGGAGCAGCCATAGATTATTGTTTGGTTCTTGACAGCGCTAAGGGTCTGTGTTAAAGGCACCTACGCACCTGCACACCATCACTTTAATTAGGCTTGCACATGCAAAGACTTTGACTCTTGCCGCTTGCTCACGTGGCCCACACCACACGAGACCTTGAACGGTGATATTAATATGGTTATAATTGCGCGTGCCTGCGTCGCACACCGAACGTGGTTGATCTACATGCTCGCAACGAGCCGCAGCGTGCTTGTCGATCGGCTATTTTTGGTGTGCGATGCGCCCCGTAAACAAGTATAAATTGGGGTATTACATAACAACTCCCCAGAGACGCAAATATAGGTGGAGTGGGGGGTCGATAATGTAATGGAAAAATAAGTAATGTGTATTTCTTCATAGTGGATAAGACTGCGAGTGAGACGTTATGCTCTGCTGCCTCCTGTTTTACAAATCCCTTCCCAGCATATTGTTGGACAGAAAACTCTTATATCCATATTTTAACCCATTATGTTATGCTTTAGCTATTGAAAAATAGCAGATCTACGAGCTTGTAGGTCTGCTATTTTTTTTAAATCGAACGACTGACATAGAAACATAGCTTTTTCAGAAAACTATCAGGATATAGAAGACATTTTTAGAATCTGATCTCAGGTCAAAATGGGTTAACTCGTGCATTTTCTCGTAACTTAACTGATTCATTGGTCATACATACTACTACACTAACTACAGCATCACACAAAAGCATCAAATGCAGCAGATCCACAAGCATTATTTGCGCTTGTGGATCTGCTGCTTTTGCTCTGAAAAGTATAGTTTAGGACATATGAGGTTTCCGCCTGACAATATATATATAGTATAGCCCTGCAGTGTCTAGTCAGTTATATTCCCATTGTTGCAGAAATGTCTAGTATTGGAGGAATACAAATCCATCAGTTTGTCCAGTCATTATAATAAGTTATATGATGACGTATGGTGAGGTATGGCAAGCTAAGTGAAGGTAAAACTATTGAACTCTAACCGGCGGCGGGAATTCCATCATTTATGTAGCCAAGAGTAGGTACATTAATGCAGCAATAGAAACGGCTACAATCCTAGAAATGAATGAAACGTTATATTTACTTTTCTGTGCCAGCTAACATGAGCATTTATGAAGGTATGCTGTGCCGCCATCCACGTTCACTTTAAGAGAAGGATTTTGCCATCCCCCTTCCCCCCACCCCACACACACACTCAGCACACACACTCTGCTATCATCAGCGCAAGCACACACTTGCTTACCTGTCGTCAGAAATGTTTACATGTCGGGAGGGACACTGTACAAAGTCACAAATTAGATCCAAACTATGGATGGCAGAAGATCCACCAAGGACAGCTCTCCAAAATTCCGATTTATCGAGGTTTGAAAATCCGAGCTAGACGGTGGTCAGACTTTATGTCCCATAGCTGGAAGTGATGGGGTGTTGCCATGGGGCTCAACCATTACATACACGGAGTATACGGGGTGGGGGCGAACATGTACGTAGCTGGCAGATAACGTCCCATAGCTGGGGGGTATATTTGTACCTGGCGCAAAATAAGATATACAGTACCATTCTGCATGTTACAATTTAATTAGCACACCTGTAGGAGGTGGTTGGAGGTAGACTTGAACTTTTTACCCTGGTGGTGTCGGTATAGAACACCTGCCATGTTATTTGAAGCTGCTCGACGGTGCACAGGATTTGACACTACATGCGCTGATATACATCAGACTCAATTATCTAATGCTCATGTACAGTATAGTTATTAATATAAAGTGCTACACAATTATCTTTCTCCTTCAGGAGAGACATGATAAAACATATAGATTGTAGCTTAAAATCAAACAAGTTCTATGACTTAAATCTCTTGCTGAGCGATATGCTGTGAACAATGGGCTATGCAAGTAATTAGAGCTGTGACTGTGATTGCACTTTCTTTCCAATTGAAGTGGATACATCAGTAATGGAGATGTCTGATGTCAGTGAAAGGATGAATGCAAAGATCCTGGGAATACTTTACCTTAATGTACCTGTCACTCTCTGTTGATTGGCTGTCTCTCCACATCACGTTATCGTGGAGTCTCACGTAGTCCGACAACTATTCCACAATCTCTGAATGTTGTAGAGAATCTGGAACTACAGGAATAATGAATTGCATTTTTTTACCGCTTTTCTATGCACTACGTGCTTACTCAAAGCGCTTTACAATTCATACATTGGGAGGTGAAGCGGCGAAAAGTCGACGCCAGTGTCCTCACTTCCCACATTCACACACCAATGGTGCATGACAACCACTGGAGGCAAGGTGGGGTTCAGTGTCTTGCCCAAGGACACTTCGACATGTGGACAGGGCTTCAGAGCTTCCGTGATTTGAAAACTGTGGGAGGCAACCGTCTCCCACAGTGGCCACGTGAGACTATCATCTCCATCACCACTTTCACCCTGGCTTGAAACACTATAGTTGTACGACCAAGTATATAGTGTAGGGTTGTATGGGTTAATTTCTCCTTGATTGTTTGTAGTACTCTATTTGACCTCCCCTGCCTTCATCGTCTCTTCCTCAACCTCCCCTGATGTGGTCAACCCGTCCTTCCTTATTTCTCCCCAAGTACTACAATATCGGACGTTTCACTCCACTGCAGCTTTAGTTACTAATTACTTGAACCCCTATGCCATTGGAAAGTAGCCCATGATGAAGTGTGCTTTTCCGCACACTATGCAATGGGAAACTTGCTCAGAATGGTGCATAATGTATGTAAACAGATGGATGGAAACTTCTTACACACTCTCTCTCTCTCTCTCTCTCTCTCCCTCCCTCATCCTCTATGAGAACTGTGGTCCAAGGCTCTGCTTGATGTTCAAAGAGAGCGAGATCCAAGCAGCTGCTGGTTGTATAGCCGTGTGAGTGGCAGCGGCAGCAGCATCCATTCCATACTACCGTATCCCTCTTTGAGTAGCAGGAACTCCACCTCGCTCGCATCCAGGGTTTCTAGTTGCATTGTGTTTTCCGTGCCACCTTTTCCTCCAATAATCATCACTCAACATTCTGAACGGAACGATGCGTTTGAATCTCCATCTAATTGAGTCACAGCTCAAAGTTGTTTTTCAGCATCCTTTTCTCACCTCCTATTGCTTTCTCTGGGTTTTCTTTTGTCATGCGATGGATGTCGTCTCCTGTGGCGGGGAGGAGGTTTGGAGAATACAGAGAGGGCAGCACTTCAGACGAGCTGAAACCTCACGCGTGTCTGTTGAAAGGATTCTACTCCTGTGCCACTCATATGACAGTGGTTCTCAAGCTTATTATTTTTTTGCGATCAGGGCCCACCGGAATATCGTGAAGGTGTTTGCGGCCGACCCATCTGACCACTTGACCTAACGCTGATTCTACAAATGCCTCTGTTTTTCGTGCCAAGGACAGATCTTCTGTTTCTGAGAACCACTGTTCTAAATCCAAGTTTCCCCAGTTTTAATGGCCGGAAGAGTGGGCTGCGTGCATTCTCAGAGCATGTTTATTTGAATGACCCATCTCTGATTTTTGTTTGAATACTTAATTAACAGTTTGCAAAAAAAAGGCACGTGGCACAGATTTATAAAAAAGCCCTCAGGGCTTGTTTCCATTAAGGTCCTGTGCCTTCAATTCACAAAGACATTTAAAGACAAACAATAATATACAGTAATATTGAAAACACATATCATACGAGTAGATGATGATCAATAAATGATCAATCAATTGCTTGATCAATCGCTTGAATCAGTGGAACCAAACCAAGTATACTTTTAAGTTCTTATTTATTGGAATCATTCTCATTGAAAAGTCCCACAGGTTGGGAATCACTGCTTTATGAAGCAAAGCTACACAGATGCATTCACCAATCTTATCTTATCTTCTGTAGAAAAACACAACTGAAAGGTCATAGAGAAGGTTTTCTTTCTTTAGGGATGTGTGGTTCCAGACATAATATTCTCTTCCACTGCTTTTTAGGCTCTCTAACTTGGCCCGTCACCATCTCCACTATATGCAGTGGAATGGGCAGACCTTTGATGGTGACTATAGTGTGTGCCTCGTGGGGTCTGGTATTGGGGCTTTTAGACTCTTCATCTTTATTTTAATTTTGTCTTATATTCTTTGTTTGTTTAAATAAAAAAGTCCAGACTTAAAGCAATTAAGCTACTTGAGATTTTCCTCATTCCTTCGTGTATGTATGCGTGTGTGAGTGTGTGCATGTGCGTGCGCACGTGTGTGTGTGTGTATGTGTGTGGGTGGGTGGGTGGGCGTCTGTGTGTGTGTGTGTGTGGAGGGGGGGAGTGTGCTAATTACAGTGTTGTTGTGAGGTTGTTCTTCTTCATTTGGCGATAAATAAGGTGGGGAGAGGACGTGCGATGAAATGTGTTACATGGTTGATTTATGGCGCAGAGCTTCATTCCGGGGCCACCTAACAGAAAGTGCTGGAATTCACCGGCACATTAAATTAAATATCTGCCGAACAGATTCTAATTTGATCACCAAGCTGTTTCAATTTCATTAGCCCTGTCCCTAATGGACTTTCACAGCATATTATTCCATCGAGCAACAAATCCTATTCATTGGCTTTTTCTTTCTTTTCTTTTTTTTATGAGCCCCCTGTCGTACGCGGAGCACGCGACCCAACCAAGCGCACTGAGAGGTCACAGAAGACATGCTTTTTCCCCCTCCTGTAACAGACGGGGGCAGCGAGCCCACAGTGACTCCTCAAAGGGAGCCAACGGAACAAAATGTATGATTTATGGCCAGCCTCCACCAGGCAGCTGTTTCAAAGCATCAGTCCAATTGTTCTGTGTTAATATGAAAATGTAGTGTATAGAACCTTCTGTGTGGATACGTACGTACATATACGTTCATATTCATATTCATGCCTGGGCATTCGTGTGTATGTGTGTGTGTGCGTGCTTGCATGTGTACTTGTAATGTATTACTGTACATATAGTATAGTAGAATCTGACAGACATTATAAGGACGACGGTGGCTCAGGGGTAGAGTGGCTGGATGGTAATCGCAAAGGTTGCCAGTTCGAACCCGGGCTCCCCCAGAGTTAGTGTCGAAGTGTCCTTGAGCAAGACACTGAACCCCTAATTGCTCCTGATGTGCTGGTTGGTGCCTTGCATGGTTTCTGCCGTCATCGACGTGTGAATGGGTGAATGTAATGCACAATCTATGTAAAGCGGCCTTGGATAAAGGTGTTATATAAATGCACCATTTACCATACGAGCTTGTAGGTCTGCTATTTTTGAAAAAGGATTTTGATTATTTTTTTTTAATTTTGAGGTCAGGCCTAAATGGGTTAAGGATCATTTTCCTGATCCTCACACGGGAAATGATTGTTTTATTGTTAGATATGTTCAGATTGATGAATTTAGAGGTTACATTTAGGGGTTGGATTTATGCCTGATTTATATTTATAACTGTGTGTGTGGGTGTTGCACACTAAAACAACAGCAGAGAGTGAGGTGTGGCCAACACCAACTTGGGCGTGTGTGCATGTGTTTGTGTGTCTGTGTGTGTGTGGGCCATGCACGGTCCTGATTACAGTACATGTTACTGGCAGTTCTGCATGGTAATGATGCAAATGAAGCAGTGTATATTGGCTGGCGCAGGCCTTCAGATGAGAATTCATGGCTGATGTTTCACTACGCTTCTGTGGTTTAGCAGGCTTGTAATTATGCTGCGCGCATTATAATCACTTCTGCCATGCATAACTCCAAACCGTGGAGAGCAGAGAGAAATGCAGCATTGCTCTTCTGCACCCTTCGAAAGTCAACACCACCACGGCTCCTGAAAACCACTGGATGGATGTACCTGTATTATGGGATGTCTCACAGTTACCCATCGTCGCTGTCCTCTTAAACCTCTCATTTCCATATTTAAGGGAACTTAGATTTTTCAGTCTCAACCCTTACTACTTCTTATTACAAAAAACAAAAGAGGATCAACTGTAACTAAGCCTTTTCAAAAGTAAATAAATAATAAACTAAACTAGCAAATCCGCTATTGAAAACTTAATAGAAACAACAGAATAAAAACGATGACAATGCAAAACCAATAACCTTGCTCTGAATGCTGTTTTGTTCTATCCACCACGAAAACTTTTACAAACCCTATAATTCAGAGTTTTTAGTGGTGGAAGTGGGGCCCATGCTGGGAAGAAGAGCAAAATGAAAGGAGAAAAAAAAAGCAAAGCTTGAACAGCATCACGGTGGGATGTGTTGTGTGCTTGTAGATCGGAGATCGCAGGCATTTTAGAAACTCTCTTCACTGTCCTTTTGCAAATGAGAAAATAAATACTAATAAGGTGGTTTGAAAAGCAGTGGCGTATCCAGGAATTACGTTTTGGGCAGGCAAGATATGTGTTAATTGTCGTCTCCCTGCGCACAATCGTAGCACTAAAGGTTTTCAAAGAGATATACCTGCCAGACGAGTAGGATACAAAGGCTGAAAGGCAAGCATTTACATTCCAATGGGTGATTGAGGGTCACGCTCTACCGCAACGGCCAATCAGCTGTCCATTAATAGTTCTCAGGTCTGGTTTTTGTCCTCTTTTTCTCATTGTATGGATTTTGGCCAGGCCAGAAATGGATTTGGACAGGCGGACGCCTGCCCTCGCCTTATTGTAGATACACCTCTGTTGAAAAGACATCCAGTACTCAAACATAATGATGAGAATTTACTGCAGATGTATTGCAAGTTTGCAACACTTTCTCTCATTCTTTGTTCGTACTAAAGGTTTTCTCTGGTGCTGCAAACAGTAACTTTGCACCAACTTTTAACTTGATGGAGCAAAGGGCCACGCATGAAGACTAAAGAGTGGCTGCGATGATTAGAATCAGCTGCTCTCAGCTGCAAGAGGCTGAAAGTGATAGGACAGACCCGGGGAGGACTCTGCGGTAACATTGATAAATGTTTTCACCAGGCCGTCCGCCATTAGTGTCAGGGCAAGTTACAGCCACAAGAGCGGACAAACAGGAAATAGAGAAAGAGTGGGCATAAATAATTGATAAGGCTGACCCTGCGCGATTCATATGCTGCGGCAAAGAGATCAAAGAGTCGAGCCTCCCAGTTTGACATTGAGCCCTGGCACAAGAGTCAAAGCCATTACCTTTCCCTTCACAATGCGCCCGCTTGTTTCTATTAAAAATGCAGTGCCCTCTTACTTTTTCTCAAGACTTGGGCTCGAAGGCTAAAGCCGGCATGGCACTCCTGGGCATTAACCAACTGGCTAATGGACCCGCCCGCATTACCCAGGCAATTACCTACAGTAATGCTAAAGAAAAGCAAACGGAGGCCATTTTGTTCCTGTCCTTTTGATGAAGTTGTTCCAGACTCTCTCAGGTGTGAAAAATTGCCTGGATGAGGAGGAGGCCTCTGGGCTCTTTGAGGTGCGATCAATATTTCAAAAGCATGCATGAATGCTTTTGTGCGCGCCATATCCTCCCACGTCGTAGGCCCTCAACCACTCTGCTGCCCATTATGAATGTTTAAATGAACGTTTCGATGAATTAATGATTAATGGGAATTCACAGCTTTCAGGGGAATGTTTATTGGAATGGTGCATTAAGGTACACCAGGAGCCTCCGTCAAGTCATCTCAATCCCCTTGACAAAATGTAACATTCGGCATGTCTCACCCTTTCTGCTCCTAATGCTTAGAAAATTGCTTGGGGAGAGAGTATGTTTTGCACTCCGTCCGTGTGTGTGTGTCCGTGTGTGTGTGTGTGTGTGTGTGTGTGTGTGTGTGTGTGTGTGTGTGTGAGTCCGTGTGTCCATCCGTCCGTCTGTGTACAGCTAATCTCCGGCACCGTTAACCCGGTCAATGCCAGATTTTGCACACACAATCCCTGGATGCCAACGATGAACCTCTGCCCAAAATGTCCAGAACGGCCTGTTATACCGCCTTTTGAAAAAACATTTTTTTTATATTACTCCTCCAGATTCTGTCCAAAAATCCTGCAAATCGTTACATACTATCTCTATAGTCATGCGTTCAAGACGGATCTGTCCGATATTTCATATTCCATCCTAATTGGCTAACATTGGCTTTCAAAGTTTGGAGGATTGGCCCGTCTTGAACAAAAAGCCTCAAATCATGAACACAGCGTGCAATTAAATCTTTCATGGACTTTCCTACTAGGCTGAGGAATATATCCCACCCTTTTCACATTGGCAACCAACAGGTGGATCTTTGCAAAACTCATTTTTGGAACAAAATGCCTCAAACCATCCAATTGCCATCCAAGGCGTAAAAAGAAATGGTACCCTTTTCACATTGGCCTATTATAGCGCCACCAGGAGGCCACAACCTGACCTGCCCTGGTGGAGACCTGTGCCCCGAGGGGCACTTTATCTAGTTCTAATTATTTCTTTCTTTTTTTTTGGTATGGCGTGACTCTCCAAGAGACTATAGCTGTCTATAAGAGGGTCTCTGTGTCTATGCGGAGCTCATCTCGCAAGCCGCTGCACCGATTAACATCATAATCATTTATTTAATCTGTGTGTGTGTGTGTCCTCAGAGGGAACTGCCAAAACCATTAATCACCTTATAATGCTATAAGTGGTTTAACAAACCACTTGGCCCTCCCACAAACGCTAAGCCCAACTACCAAGTCATTTCATTCTGCTGGAGGTGGTGAGTCTAACTATACCAAGGTATTTTGGATAAACATTACGTTTAAGAATGATTAGCACAGTGATTGCTTCAGCTTCTCTGATCACACCTACAGAGTTGCAAATTAGACGTAGACCGTCCATCATGTAAATTGAGAATACGGGATAGAATATTAGCGCAGTCTAATTAGCGTAGTACAAGTTAATCAAACGTTTGGTAAATCATGTTCGAGGATTCCACTGAAGGGGTTATTCACGCAATTTCAGGAATGTAGGAAAAGCCTTATTTGAATCCAGTTTGCTTCCAGCTTGGGGCCCATTTAATTATTTGACCATCAGATGCACAAATTAATGACTCCTGTGGCTGTAGAATATCTCATAATTTGCACAAACCTGTGGAAGGTAAGGAGGTTTGCGGTTCCATCCCTGGCTCCTCCTGGCTTTGTGAGGAAGTGTCCTTGAGCAAGACACTGGATTTGGTAGGAACCTTGTATGGTTGCCTCCACCATTGTGTGTGAATGGGTGCAGATTAACTCACATTGTGCTTTGGATAAAAGGCACTATAGAAATGCAGACCTTAACCACAGGAACCCTACACTCTGCGAAAATAGCCAATCTAGAAGCTTGAGCTTAAAGATTGGGAATTTTTAGCAAAGAGAGTTGATGTGGAGCAAAGAAAATAGGGGTCCATGGATATAGAGCCCTGGGGGATACCGGTCAGCAAAGTATATAGGGTTTAAGACGCGCTTAACCCCATCTGCGTCTGGCACTATAAACTTTAGCAAATGTTGGACTTGAGAGATGCTGATGTACATGAGAGCTGACAGCTACAAATCACTGCACCATCCCTGAGTTATCTCTGTCAATTACTGACAATAAATGGGCCTAGGTTGCTATGAAGGCCAGGTGCATCAATCCAGCACATTCCAACGTTGTCCTATAGCTTCTCTCCAGCCTATCGATCCTGCCTCTACTGCTTCCACCATCCAGTTCTGATGGCTCCAGACCGCAAAAGCTAACTTTGGCGCTGATGTCAGATGAAAGGCGTGGGTGGGGGTGGGGCGGTGGGATATGTAACCCAAACTTCCACCGAGGGACGTGTTCAGATTTTTGATATCAGATCTTCCTCTCTCCCTGTTGGGCCTTATAATAATATGGATCCACGGGTCCATCCAGATACAACTAACGTTACTCGCTGCCCCAGATACCAGATATCAACCAACACTAGGTTGCAATGTGATAGCTTGTGTTGGAACGCGACAAATCCTTACCCCGTTGCACTATGCTTGCATCCCCTGAGTTCTAAGACATTCTCTGACCTTAACTTGCTTCCTGATAAAAGTTCTGCATTATGCCTCGATACATGCCTCACACTATTCAGTGTGTATTCATGTCACGCTTACGCATCGAGCCATTTCCTCTGGTCTCCCATGGTGGCCACGGTCCTTACAAATAAAGAAAACCAAAATGTGATTTTTATGCACACAGATCTGAGATCTCTCAGAGTTTGAGGGTGCTTCTACATTACCAGGCAGCATTGATGGCAATCCAAATGGTTCTGCAGTATTACCGTCAATACGAGCAATTCTGTCGTTTTTTTTCTCCTTTCTGCTTCAGTTGGTTTCAGTCAAGCGAGGTAACAATCTACGTTCTCTGGCAGCATGGGTAAAAATAAACAATCAATTCTTGAGAAAAGTGAATAGTCAACAACTCAACATGGTTAACAACACCCATTCCATTCTAGGTGGAACCAAAAATGTCTTAAAAGTCTTTACTTTTTTTTTTATACTTCTTGATACCTGCACCCCCCCTGTTGGCTGTTCCCCCCGGCCAACCCAGTAGAGAGAATGAACTGATTCCATCGTTCTCGCCTCCACAAAGCAGCCTCGACATGTGTGTATCTATCTATCCAGGTCTGTGGCTTTTTACAGAAAAGGCTATTTGGGTGAGTTGGGGGATGAGGGCATAATTGTGAAGAAAGGCCTTATCCTCCACCGTGCAGCGGCTCCTGTCTCCTATAAGAGGCTGCGGGGGCCATGCACTGCCACTTTAACTGATGCTGTGTGCCGTCGCTCCTCCGCCCGGGGGGCCCCTGTGTGTTGGCGGCATCGATCGGACCCCCCGAATTGGATTGCGACCGGCCTTGATTATAGGTGTCTGTGTGCATCACGTCACATGGGACCCCCTGGAGCTGCCTGAGCTGAGCCCAGGTGTGTTGGCCAGCCTGCACCAGTGGAGGGAGGGGTGGTGTGTGTGTCACTGTCTGCGATCACTCAGTGTTGGTCACAAAAAAAGTAAGAATACACGTGCTGCTCTGGCACACGCAGACACAAACAGCGTTTCCCGCGGCACCGTGCTGCCAACATACCGTAATCTGTGTTTCGGTAAAGTGGTGCTGAAGCATTCGCTGCGTGCGGTGGGCATCATACGGTGTGCGTGGGCGTGTGTTTTGACATAAAAAGCACTTTAACACAACATAGCTGCAGTTAATTGTCACTGTCCCCAATGTAATTTGTTATTGAGTGCGGTGTTTGTGCTGCTTATGTAAGGTCATTGAAACAAAGACACACTGCACAAGGTTACGCTTCGCAACTTTATGGGTGCATCCGTGTGTGTGTGTGTGTGTGTGTGTGTGTGTGTGTGTGTGTGTGTGTGTGCGTGTGTGTGCGTGTGCGTGCACGCGCGCATGCATGTTTGTGCGTGTCTGCGTGTGTCTCATTGTGCTTATGTTTACGAATGAGTTGTATGCGCACGTGTGCGTGTGTGCACGCGTGCGTGTGTGCACGCGCGTGTTTGAAAGTGATTTTCACTGCATCATTTGTTTACCCCTGGAATAGCAGCCATCATCTTTTCCACTAAGAGAACAATAGCCATTTTTCCCCTTTGCTCGGGAGACAATGAAGTGCCTTCCCGCCTCGCGAGCGACAGGCCAATAAAAAGCGTAATTGGATCTGTCAATCAAACAATGCTGCAGAAAGGGGAGGGGGGCAGGCAGGCGGGTAGGTGGGTGGGTGGTGGGAGGCGGCAGGGTAGCCGGACACCAAGGGTAGTGCGGGGGAACACACACACACACACACACAGTGAGCCCGCAGTGCCCGCAGGCGCAGTATGGCCGCGGGTTGTGCGGCTTGTCGTGTTCCATTGTTTGTTTGTTTGTACCACGGCCGGGGGCTTGCCGATCTGTCTTTGTTTGTAGGTATTAGTGGGTCGGTGATGTGACGTTGATGGGTTCTACACAGGAGAGCCCAGGCTGCCATGCAGGGCTTCTGAAGGTCACAGAGGATGCACGGCCAGCACTGGCTCGTCTCTGTTTGCGTCTTGCGCCATCAAACGTCTTGTGATGTCATTAGCGAAACAGAGCAGACAGGAGCCTCTATTGTATATTTTTTCACGGCACAGTGCACAATATCCCAACATCCCCTCGTTGTCACATTAAATTATCTGCACATTTTGTCTGTGCATGCTTACCGTAGCCAGTCTGCCTGCATACAGTACGTTTCCGTGGGTGTGTGCGTGCGTGCACGCATGTACTTGCACATGCAGGCATTCGCATGTGCCTGTGTCGAGATCTGCATATGATATGCATGTCTGTGCGCACTCTCGTCTGTGTGCCACTCTAAGTGGCATTTCCATTTTAACGATGACTACTTAAATAAAGAGGGCTTTTACAGCCTCTCCGGCCGAGATGTTAAGTGAGTGCCGAGGCAGTTGTGAGCGCGTGCCTCTGCTTTTAGCAGATGGGTTTCTCTTGTCTCCAGCGTTCCTTTTACCACGCTGGAAGATTGTTACAGAGACGAGTTCCACCGCTGTTCACTGCATTGTGGGCCCGAGCACATTATAATGACATGAAGTCTCTTTTCACGACCAGACAAAAGAGGAGAGACAGCGAGAGAATATTATGTAGAGGGGAGTATTATAAATATAGCCCAGATCCCCAGGCTAGTTATCAGTTACGAGAACTTACCTGGGGAGCTATGCACAAAAAAACTGCTTGTTTTCGATGAGTGGTGGTTAATTCGACAGTATCCCGCTTTCACGCTGAGCGAGCGTGAACTTCTCTCTCCCTCTGTTAACTACCAAACATTACGCTCTGTGCAGCCAATCCACAACAACACCCACGGCACCTGAACCGACGACTGAAACACACACGGCAACAAAGACAACGTTCTAATTGAGAGGCGCTTTATGAAGGGAGCGCCGCATGGTGTTTTCATTCCACGTTTCCAGTATGCTCTCATTAGATGAGCAAGCTGGATGAACTTCCATTGCCCGACACCCAGCTCCTCTCCGTGTGTACCGCGAGTATGCAGTACAGAGACAACCTTGACGTACAGTAGGGTCTCAGAGGTGGAAAATACAATACTCTAGATACAGTATCTTAAGGTCATATTTTGTTTTCTTGTGCATTAAAAACCACAGGGCCAACACAGTATTGCACAAACATTGAATGTTGAAAGCTGCACTGTAAGGTTACTGCGAATATCCACCTCCCCCACGTAAACGGCAGCTTATTTTCCCCCAATTGCCTGGAGCACCATCTATAAGGTAGCAGCTTATAAAATACTCAATATAACAGTGGGTGGTGGTGGTGGTCTAGCGAAACGCTGTAATCTTCCATATCAGAGCACACTTGTAGGCTGTTAAGTATAGGTTGGAGTTATTAAGTGCTTTCCTATAGCAATTAGGAGGGGCCCTGTGATGTTAAAAACAGATTGGTAAGATTAAGTACAGTGCCCTAATCAGTGTGTGGACCTGGGCAGGCGATACTAAGTGTGGGCTGACATTATCAAAGTCCCATGTTCCAACGGTTGGCGTCGGAGACGAGGCCGAGTCGTCCCCGTGCCAGGCATCCTGATTTTGGTTTTGTTATGACAAACAGTCGCTCTGCTCAGAGAGCCTCTAAAGTAGGTAATTACACTGAGAGAATCCCAACGGGGGATTAAAACAAATGGAAAACAAACGGCCTTTGCCTCCTCATCGCTGCTCACTCAAAACTCCGGTCTCCGCTCTGAAACCTGTTCCTTATAACGCCTACATGTCCCCATGAATGCACAAGCCAAAACAGATGCTGGCAGATAATGAAAATGAGAGGGGACAGAGGGGGGGGGGGTCGGTTGGCGGTGCCGCGGTGGAGGATGAAGCCCGATTTATTGCAATTTGTCTTAGAACGTTGTGGAGCTCCAAAAGTAGCCAATCTACGTATACAATGGATCCCTATTTTTGGTGAGCGACCAAATCAGAGCATATAATTGTAGGGGTCATATGCTACAGTAGGTATAGACATTGTGTACGGCTCATCTCCGAGGACCGAGCAAAACATATGGCGTCCGATACAGTTAATGTAGGGGCCACGGCAGAGGAGGCATCTGTCCGACCAGCTTTGCAGTGACAGGATTCATTCAGGCTGCATTACTCATCATTACAATCTCCGCTGGCAGCCTGTTTTCATCACATTACAGCTGAATAATAAAGCATAGCTAGCTAGCATCCGCGGATTCTTTAGGTGGCCTATACGCCATTAGCCGCATACGCCGGCCGTGGGTATTCAACCACGCCGTTCTATTCAACCTTTTTTCCCGTTTGCGTTTGCTGTTTCATTACTGTTTGACAATAGCAGTCAACAATCTCACTTTTGTCGTCCTCGACAATGCTGGTGGATGCGGAGCTAAGTGTGGCTCCCTGTACGCTTATAGCTGTAGCACTCAGCAGGCTTTCAAAATGGGTTTGCATGGCAAATGGCGCTTTTGTTATTGTGCAATCTAAGCGATAGTAATTGCTTTCGCTAGACTCAATGCGAGTCTGAAATCAGCTCTCAATAACTGCTAGCTTATGTGGTTTTCTTCTGTGTTTTTCTGTGTGCGCCTGACAGGAGCAAGGCAAAGTGGGTGTGACGTTTAACATCGGCACAGTGGATATCGGCGTGAGGGAGGACACCACTCCCATCAACGACGGTAAATACCACCTGGTCCGCTTCACCAGGAATGGGGGCAATGCCACGTTGCAGGTGGACAACTGGCCGATCAACGAGCACTTCCCCACAGGTATGCCCCCCCCCTCTGTGTTATCTGAACATTGCAATTATTAGTCGTATTTGACCCATCAGCTGTGACATTTGTTTCAAATTGGGAAATGGACACCAATGGACATCACCTGCTTTTATTCTGCGGTTGTTGTTGTTTTCTAGCAAAGGGCACGGGGGAGAAAGTGAGGAGAATGCTGAGGTGATACGCTTGGCTTCCTCCTGTCTGGGATCGTGCCTTGCTTATTATTCCTCAACACAGTCCTTTTTTTTCTCAAGTACAGACAGATGTTGCCTGTTAACACACTTTGCACGTTGCTCTCCCCGTCCCCACCCACCTACCCACCCTCCTTCAGAGGCACTCCTTGCCCAGAATACACAAGAAAAAACACCTCAGAATTGGAACACGGGCTAATAGCCACCCAACCTGGCGCATGCTGTGGTTGTGCAACCCCCCCAACACACACACACACACACACACGCACACGACAAGAGCACAAGATGAAAAATAAATGCTTAATTTGGGCCCAGACACCTGGCCGCGGCGCGTGAGAAAGCGGTCCAATCCAATGCAGCAGCTTTTGTCCCTGGCGTGGGGAATTATGGCGAGGCGACACCGGGGCCAGGTGGCTTTCTGGGAGGGATTGAAAGGTAACCAGGGGGTCTGGTTTGGTGGCTCAGTGAGCAGGGGAGGCAGGTGGGAGGGTGGCCTGCTGGTCTGCATCTATCTCTCATGTGTAGGTCAGAGCAAAGCAGCGCAGCGGCTGAATACAAATGGGGTCATCAAAGACAGCTCGGCTCCATTTGGAGACTCCGGCACTCCCCTCATTTGGAACCAAGATGTGCTCTCTGTCTGTCTCTCTCTCTCTCTCTCTCTCGCTCTCGCTCTCGCTCTCTCTCTCTCTATCTCTCTCTCTCTCTCTCTCTCTGTGTGTGTGTGTGTGTGTGTGTGTGTGGTGGGGGGGGGGGGGGGTTTGGGGGGGGTAGCGTGTGTGACCACTGCTTTTTCTAGTCCGTTAACAACTTTGGTTTGCAAGGTTCATGTTTTAGGTTGTTATTAGAGAAAGTAAAAGATGAATGTTATTTTATTAATTATTTTCATTTGCTGCTTTCTTTCGTTTTAGCGATTTTAGCTTTTTGACAGGGGGGGCGGGGGCAATTTAATTATTAATATTTACTATAGTCCTACTAGACCACAGGAAATGTCATCTGGCCACAAAAGGGATCTACTGAATGTGAAGGTACTGTAGGCTCCCATACTGTGTGTCGTAGGCTCAATATGTCACTGTGTCACCTCCCTCTTCACATTCAGTAGATCCCGTGATCTTTTGTGGCCAGATGTAATTTCTTGGGTTCTAGTAGGACTATAGTAAATAATAAAAAGTAAATCACCATCATTTTTGGTAAAAAAAAAAACATATTTAGCCCTGTGTTCGAATGCCCCCGCTCCCCTGTCAAAAAGTTGTTTTGCCATAGTTTGCCTAAGTTTGCTAAAACGAAAGGAAGCAGCAATTAAAAAAATAATAATACTCATAATTTGTTTTCTCTATATAACAGCCTAAAATATGAACCTTGGGGAAAGTTCTCCCTTGTTTTTTGTTTTTGCATTAACCAGACCTCAGTTTCACTTCAACATATTGAAGAACAGCCGCAGAATGGGAGTCGATGCGAGGGAATGATTTTGAAAGGAGAGGAGAATGGAGGAGAAAATAAGAATAATTTAGGTTTGAATTAGAATAGGTGTTCTAGCTATAGCAGGCTCGACTCTCTTGTGTTGCCATACAGTATACCTTAGAAGGAATGTACTCGAGGTTATACTTTCTTAACCTGCCAGTGTCACACACACTCTCTGGCCAACACTGAAGGCTGAAAGATTGCGTGGGTTCAAATTGAAAGAAAATGAAGACGCTAACCTTAGTAGCATCCTTTATAGCAAGTCCTTCATTCAAAGGTCTCAGTGGCGTAGAGGGCATTTTCCTGGTCACACTGGAACATATTCAGAGGAGCAGGGAGGCCAAAGCTGAAGGCTGAAAATGTTTTATTTCTCTTTGTGACACGTGGGTTTCAAATTGAAAGAAAATGAAGACCCTATGACCTTGTTGGTAGTATCCTTCTATCTTTATAACAACTCCATTCAAAGAGCTCAGCAGTGTATAGGCCATGTACCCGTGCTATGTCCCAGTGTAACCTGGAACAGCTCAGCAGTGTATAGGCCATGTACCCATGCTATGTCCCAGTGTAACCTGGAACAGCTCAGCAGTGTATAGGCCATGTACCCGTGCTATGTCCCAGTGTAACCTGGAACAGCTCAGCAGTGTATAGGCCATGTACCCGTGCTATGTCCCAGTGTAACCTGGAACAGCTCAGCAGTGTATAGGCCATGTACCCGTGCTATGTCCCAGTGTAACCTGGAACAGCTCAGCAGTGTATAGGCCATGTACCCGTGCTATGTCCCAGTGTAACCTGGAACAGCTCAGCAGTGTATAGGCCATGTACCCGTGCTATGTCCCAGTGTAACCTGGAACAGCTCAGCAGTGTATAGGCCATGTACCCGTGCTATGTCCCAGTGTAACCTGGAACAGCTCAGCAGTGTATAGGCCATGTACCCGTGCTCTGTCCCAGTGTAACCTGGAACATACTATATAGCACTGTGCTCTAGTCCAGTATACAGTCCTGTCCTCCAACATAATGAATGATAATGATAATGAATTTATTTATATAGCACATTTCTAGACGAAGTCACAAAGTGCTTTACATCAAGAGAACAATAAAAGATCAATCCATGCAATAAAATACAAAACATACATAATAATACAATAATGACAGTTAGGAAAAGGCTTTAAGATTAAGGTGGGTTTTCAGCAGAGTTTTCAATGTGGATATTGATTGTGCGCATCTTAGGTCAGTAGGTAGGGCATTCCAGAGTATGGGGGCCCTGGTTGCAAAGGCCCTGCCGCCCTTAGTGACAAGCTGAGCTGTAGGGGTCTCCAGGAGGGCCTTGTCTGAGGACCTGAGTGGGCGCACCTGAGTGGGCGCACCTGAGTGGGCGCGCAGGCCTGTAGGGTTTCAGCATGGAAACATGGTTTTCTATTTATAGATTAAATTGCATGTACAACACACACAAAAATGGCTAATGGTTATTTGGGCTGCTTTAGTTGCTATACTGTAGCACCACTTCCTATAAAGAACTATGGCAAAAACAAAATATTTTTGCCATCTCTTGTGTTGTTCTTGAGAGACTATCTACTCGTTCATCAGTTTAGCTTCGTCACCTCTATAGAGCGTCGCAGTCCCGCCTCCTACCCTGGACCAGGAAATGAAACCCAATGCATTTTCCTCATAGACATTTCTTAAAGTATTTATTTAAAGACGGTTACGCCGCGGACAAAGCCAACTCGAGTCGTGACAACTCATGACAACACAAACAATATTTTGGACCAAACAAATAATTAGAAAGAAGAAAGAAACGGCAGGTTACGACACTTTTGTTGTTATTTTTCTTCTTTGTAATTATTTGTTTGGTCCAAAATATTGTTTGTGTTGTCATGAGTTGTCACGACTCGAGTTGGCTTTGTCCGCGGCGTAACCGTCTTTAAATAAATACTTTAAGAAATGTCTATGGGAAAAATGCATTGGGTTTCATTTCCTGGTCCAGGGTAGGAGGCGGGACTGCGACGCTCTATAGCACCATATGACAAAGGTGATATATATTTAGCACATTGATATAGGTGCTATATAGCACCAACAGAGAACCAAAGGATTATTTTTGAGGTGGAGGGCCCCTCCAATGCATGGCTCTTGAAGATTACGTCATATGGCAGCCAAGTCTAAGGTTTGTTTAGAGCACTTATGGCGTAAATCGCCAGCCAAGTCTATGGACTTTGTTTAGGCACTAAATAAAGACTTAAGATGTGACTCACTTTACACAAGTGTGATTTATTTTCATACACACAACTGCCACTCCTAGCTCACATAATCGTATTGATTGCAGAGGAGAGTTTTAGCGTCACGCAATGTGCAGTACATGCTGCTTTGGGAGGCTTTTTTCAGCTGAGCAGAAACATTAGGCAGAAGCGCCTGCATGGCGTCTAGGCCCAGCGTTGTGAGACAAGACGAAGGCCTTCATCTCACCAGGCCTGCAGTCATGGCCCCCCCATCGGGAGAGTACTTCTGCCCCCACTGCCCTTGTAATGACCAGAAGCTTTAATTTGCAATCGAGCTATTTAACCAAATTTAAATGTTCTAATTGCCAATCCACGCCATCGTTCAGTGTTTGCTGTCTCAGCCTCCCGCATGGTCGGTCAATATGCCTGATCAAAGCCTGTTAAAAAAAAGATTACTGGTGATTGGTTGTCCAATTTGGCCTCAGAGTAGCGCCACGTCATAAAGAAGCAGAGAGAGAGAAAGAGAAAGAGAAAGACAGAGATGGATTCATTTTTAGCCTTGGATTCCTTCCAAGGGATCCCGTTGAGGTTTTAGGTTCGTCGCTATGCTGTGCACTCAACGTTTGGGGGTGGTTGCATGTGTGCAAGTGTGGGTGGGGGGTGGGGGGGGTGCAAGGATCGAATTATGTGGTAATTTCGCTTTCTCTTCTGCACAGGTAATTTTCAGGACACTCACTGATAGAAATTCAACAATGATTGATTTTTTATCTCCCCCCTTCCCTCCCCCGCCTTGTAAAGGCGTTGTCATCTCATGAGTAATTACGGGTTAGGGTGCAGACTCATCGACTCCCGGTGCTCGAGGGCCACCACGAGGCTCTCAGGGCCGCTCAATAAACAGTTACCGGATCTGCTCTGCTTTTACCTGATCTCCCCGGCCGGGGGAATATAGGTGAGGAGAAAAGGGGCCTGCATGGCCGCTTGCTGTCTGTCAAAGAAGGGCCCGCTTGAAAAATAGCACCCCTCTAGCCCCCGGGCCGTGGAAATAGCACCCCTAGCCCCCGGGCCGTGGAAATAGCACCCCTAGCCCCCGGGCCGTGGAAATAGCACCCCTAGCCCCCGGGCCGTGGAAATTGGATGCCCTCAACGCTATAGTTGGCCCACCGGTTGGTTGACAGGGTGACGTTAGAGGCTGCATGCTTCCCTGACATCATGTTCTTCTAACGTGGCGTTCGCGAGGTACTAAATATTCAATGACAAAAAGAGGTGGCGCATCAGCGATGGTTTTCAGTGGAGTGCTAAACCCAAATCCAGTATACATCAAAATCCAAAAATGTAGCACATGCAAAACTTCAATAAATGGCGCTTATGGCGGACAAAGTACTCACATTTCCATCTCTTTATTAATTTGACACACACCAAAAAGTAACGCTTGCGCGTTTCGGCTATGAGCCTTCATCAGAGCAGGCTTGATATGGTTGTGATGTTAATTTGTTACTGTAATAGCTTTTTTATATATGAAGTTTTCAAAAGCAGAAGATCTACAAGCTCACAACATGCCACGATAGTAGATCGGCTATTTTTGTAAGTTTTGAAAAACGTACAAAACATGTTTGAATATAATAGGGCTTAAGGGAAACACATCACTTACTGTATGGCAGCATATCACAATATTACGATATCCAAAATCCCAGACAATATCTAGTCTCATTTCACAATATCAATACATTCTTCTAGCCCTTCTCTTCCAGAAAGACAAGAGGAGGGCTTTACTTTGTGTAAATACCAAGCCATGTCTATAATTATATATCATAATTATATGTAATTGTTGTGCAAGTCACAGATGCACTGGAAAATCAAACGCTGGTGTTTCTGTGTTACACAGATTTATTTTCTCAAGGGGTGTGTGCGTGCATGCGTGCGTGCGTGCGTGCGTGCGTGCGTGCGTGCGTGCGTGCGTGCGTGCGTGCGTGCGTGCGTGCGTGCGTGCGTGTGCGTGCACTGGCTTTTCTTTTGTTTAGGGGATAACTCAATGAATGTGTATGCTCAGTGGTTCTGTATGAATGTAGGCCTATGGTATGATCTGTTGTATATTTTGTGCTTGGGTTTGAATGAAGGATCTACTGGACCGAACCAGACGGACATTTTGCATTACAATTTGTCAGGGCTGGCCAAGGTTCAGATGCTGTCTCGGGTGAATGGCCACAGGCCTCGGGGAAAGCTGTGTGTGTGTGTGTGTGTGTGTGTGTGTGTGTGTGTGTGTGTGTGTGTGTGTGTGTGTGTGTGTGTGTGTGTGTGTGTGTGTGTGTGTGTGTGTGTGTGTGTGTGTGTGTGTGTGTGTGTGTGTGTGTGTGTGTGTGTGTGTGTTGGGAGGAATACTCATAGCTAGTGTGCCTTTGTGCTTGTATTGCGTATGGTAAGTACACACCTGCCCACTCGGCACGCTCCACTGCACACAACAGTGATGTCAACATTGTCACTACATGTAAAGGCCACATTGGGCAGCGGCCCTTTCAAGAGGCCTAACCGTCTGTTCTGTTAGCCACTTTCAACCTGGGGTCCCTCTTTTGGGCATGCAAAAAATAAGTAGCCCACCTAGAAGCTTGCCGTTATTGGTATTTTGAATGGGTCAGGTGGTTTAGAAAAGAAAAACCCACAAAGACAAAGCTCTTCCTCAAGAGCGAGAAAAGATTCTGCACAAATGAGTGGCCATTCTCATCTCTCCGCTGCTCTCACAACAGATAAGCTGAGCTTCTGGTTCCAGTTTATGCTTTGAATGCCACAAAACGCTCAGAACCCACATCATAAATGATGAATCTACACTCCAGCATTGTGAGAGAGATTGGGAGGGTATGGGAGGGTAATGAAAGAGAGGGGGAAAGGGGAGAAGGTGGGGGTGAATAAAAGGGGCTGTGAGGAAAAACCACTGACAGAGAGATACCAGAGAGACATTTAATCGACCGGATGAGAGAGATAGAAGGACAAGAGGATGAAGAGGGAGAAAAAAAAACAGAGGCATGTATTAAGATTGGCGTTTGGTTTGGAGAGTGCAGACCGTCACGAATACAGACAGAGGGGGGGGGGGGAAGAGAGTGGGTATTGGCAGCAGAGAGAAAAGGAGATGGACAAAGCCATGCTTGTGATTGTAGGTGAAGAGGTCTGACGGAGCAGACGAGAGAGAGAGAGAGGTGCAGGGGATGAAATAGAGGGAGGAATAGATGTATGGTGGAGTATAAGGAGAGAGATGAGCCACGAAATGGATCACTTGAGAAACAGAGAGAGAGAGAGTTGAGAGAGGGAGTAAGGGAAGGAATAAAGAACACGATTATTGTTTTATTTTCAATTACCGGTAAGTAACACAATTGAAATACAAATTGTGGGATTCAGTGCACTGCTTAAGAGCACTTTCACGGCATGTGTAGGCACTTTAACGCATTTTGGGCGGGAACCCCTTTTGGTGTTTTAAACATTATGTTATAATTTAGCTATTGAAAAATATCAGATCTACAAGCTCATAGCGCGCCACCGAGTGGCGCGCTATGAGCTTGTAGGTCTGCTATTTTTGAAAAATCGTGAAAATGTGGCGCAAATCCTGACAGAAAACTGTCAGGATTTAGAATACATTTTATAAATTTCGACGTCAGGCCTAAATGGGTTAAAGTCTGTTTGTACTGGGGACTGAACCAGTGACATCTTCAGTCACTGACGGTCTGCCATGACGTCGAGGCCAACCTACCAGAGAGATGCAGAGAGAGAGAGGGAGAGAGACAGAGAGAGAGAGAGAGAGAGAGAGAGAGAGAGAGAGACAGACAGATGAAAGTGGCGAGTAGATTGGAAAGGGTGTGGGCGGTACGAGATGCCCATCATAACCCTGGGCCCCGGCGGCCCGGCGCTGCAGCTCCGCATGTGGAATGATGTCTTTGGACAGAACTGCGGCATATCAAATGTACCCATCATCCCCCGAATGGAGAGCATGCCAGGAGCCTGTCACGGTAGCCATTTTCACAGTTCCGATTCGTCCCCTCCAGCAGTCGTCCCCTCTCCATCCCCCCCTCCCTCCCCTCCCTCACTTCCCCTCCGACGACGGCGCCCCGCTGAGATGTGTGGCTGGCAGGCAGAGTATATAGCGAGCGAACCGGGCGGAGGAGTGCCGCCGCCGTCGCCAAGCTAGCGTTCTCGTTGAGTGAACAGCTGCCACCGGAGGGGGCACATTCAGACATTGTTTTGGCGTCGAGGAAAAGAACATAGAGACGCACATTAAAGATGACACTGATGCAGACGCTAGACGCACAGTCGTGTAGACACACACAGGCACGCGAGCCCTGCACGCACACACACATTCAAGCCCTGCACGCAGACACACATTCAAACTACAATCAGCGTACACAGGCCTTTAAAGATGTTTCATGATGCAGTCAGTGGGGTCATCATTACCAGGTTCACTCTCTGTATAATGAGCATAATATTGAACTGAGAAATCGGACGACGTTGAACACGGAGAAGAAGCAGTTCTTAGAACGCTGTGGTATTTAAAAACAACCTCATGTCTGAGCACGCCGGGCCGATGCCTATTGGTCCGAAAGAGGTCGACGGGTGTCCTGGTGGCGAGCAATCCAATCCTGCAGGGTGTTTGGCGTCATGTTTAAACCTGTGTGCAGCATGGGGCATTCTGGGTATCCACACAGAAGGTCATAGAGCCTCTGTGGAGGATTGGTCACGTGTTGATTTTAGTTTCATGCAGCTCTTGTACAGGAAGATTCAGGCCGCAGCCAATTTTGTTTCTCCACAACATTCTAAAGCGACTGTGGCTCAGGAGGTAGAGCAGGTCGTCCAATGATCCATGGGTCGGTGGTTCGAATCCCGGCTCCTCCTGTCTACATGTCGAAGTGTCCTTGGGCAAGACACTGAACCCCAAATTGCCCCCGATGTGCTGGTTGGTACCTTGCATGGCTTCCGCCGCAATCGGTGTATGAATGGGTGAATGTAATGCACAAACAACAAGCCCCTTGGATAAAGGCGCTATATAAATGCACCATTTACCATTTTAAAGCATAATGTATCATCCGTCCTACGGTGGAAATAGTAGATCTATACAAGTTCATGACGCATCACGTCAGCGACGTGTTGTTTGCTTTTTGATGTGCTATTTCAGCCACTATTTTGCAGCCTGGGCTCCATATTATTTACAGATGCAGGAGTAAAAAAAAAAAAAAACCCAAAAAATCAATGCAATGATGTTGTTGTTTGCCTATAGTTGCACTGCACTGGAGCTGAAGGCACACTGCGCACAAAGGCTCCATCCACAACGGTGGATACATTTTCAGGTTAACAGCCATGCTTTTATTGGCAAGGTCATCCATTCTGCGATCACCTTTAGAAACGGAATATCAAATCGACACTCCATAGAGATTTTTCTCATTAGCTGGACAATTAGCTTCTGGTGTATTCATTACTGAAGGAGTGGCACCTCATTAATCACCTAGAACAATATAAAAGCTATACCTGAGAGTGAGACTATATTCCCCATGTGAGCAATGCCCGGCAAGCTTATACGTCTACTCTCAGCTTACCACTAGATTTCACCATAAATGGAGAAGCAATACGTCTCGTATTGAGGTTTGCAACCCAAACCAAGCAGTCTCTCAAAGCCAGACGACGCTTCCACAATCGGCAAATGCTACAGAGAGTTTGCAACTTACTGCACCTCACAAAAGTTGCAACAGGAAGAACGTTATGCCATCTGCCATTTCCGTTCAAAATGCGTTTAAATAGCTTTTTTAAATGTATTTGGGGATTTGCAGATAGACTTAGCCTATTTACCTGACTGCAGTGGCGAAACGGAAGTGGGGGCAGGACATCCACTTTACTTTCTTCACAGTACAGACACATTAGGCGGAAACATTTGAAAATTGGGTGAACCAACTCAGTTTGTCTCGAGAGACTATATACAAACCAAGCGACATAAATTAAAGTAGGAAAGAAACAAAGTTGAAGAATGTGTGGCATGTACGTGTCGTGCACTTATTCAAGTGTGTGAGTTTGAAGTTGTTTTGGTTTACATACTTTAAAGGCGAGTCCTTGCCAGCCCTTTAGCACTTCCATCTACCCCCTGCTGCTTCAAACAGCCACCTTGACTCCCTGCAAGGCCCCTGTCCAGGACAGGCAGCGTGTCTGGCTGCCGCCCCAAACACCCCATGGCATCAAAGAAATGTGCTGTAGCAGATTAACCCGCTGGCACAGTGTGGCGTGTCATGGCATTACCCTCATGCCCTCGCTCAAGTTAGCTCCCCTAGGTTCCCTAACTCCCCTAAAGTACTACTATGCACCTCACCTCACCTCTCTCTGTCTGTCTGTCTGTCTGTATGTATGTATGTCTGTCTGTGTGTGTGTGTCTCTTTCTCTCGCTCTCTCTCTCTCTCTCTCTCTCTCTCTCTGTGTGTGTTTACTTTGACTTGACACTTTGAAAACATGGTGGGATGTTTTTGCTGAACTAGTGCAGCAGAGAGTCGAAAAGAGCTTTGTAAAAAGTTAAAACACAGCCTTAGGCGATAAATCCTTAGGTTGTTGCTAAGTGAGACTATAGGGCGTTCCCCACAAACGTGTAGGAGTGAGTGTATGACATTATGAAGAAAAAAATCTATCCTGCACTTGACGGCAGCCAACCTTTAAGGTTAGCTAATTATAGGAAATGTTTAAAAGTGTTCTGAAGACATTCGGAGAAAATGGCAGATACACAAGCTCACAACGCATGGCTATTTTTTGTCATTTTGTGTAGAGGGAAAAAAGGAGGGACCCTGATCAGTAAAGTATAGGCCTATAGGGTTTGTGGTTAACCACTTGAGGCCTACTTTGCGGTACGACAAATAATGGCAATAGCTGATTTTCGCTAGTCGATTCTTTGGTGTTTTTGAAAATTGTGAAAATGTGGACAATTGTTGAAGATTCGATGGTTGAAATTTTACTTGTTTTCTCAGTAAAACTCACATTGCTAGAAAGGAAGTGTCATAATCCGTGCCAACAGTGCTAGTAGGCTAATTTTACACAGACTCCCTGGTGATGTGCAGTACAGTACAGATCAGTGCACCTCAGCCTTACGTCTCGGCTCAGACTCACGATGCATTCCAAGAGAACACAATTCGCTGTGATTTCTCCGGGAAAACACTATACCACCAGGCTCGTATGCAATATAAATAAACTATCATGACCGGGAATACAGTGTTGTCGCGCAGGCATAAACTAGATCATGTACATTCCTTTTTTTTTTTTTTTTAGAAGTGTCCCATTATCTCTCATTTCCATATATCTGGAGCATATTTGGCCCAGTCTGGGATGATGGGGACTTGGCAGCCAAAAGGCCTCCCACCGTGGCAGTAATGATCTCATCTGTATGCGATGTCCTCTTTCAAATCTGTGTCACCGTGGGACTTCCCTCCCTCCCTGAAGTACTGCAAATTACCTTCATCTAATGCTCCTACCTGCAGAACCACAGCATGCCTCTCCCTCTCTTCCAAGGAGCCGCTCAAACGGAGGGGTTTCTTGGCCCTTAAAAATGTGAAAAAGGCAGGTGGTGTCCAAGGGGAAAATTAGCGCATATAAATTACCTCCAATTTGCTTCGGAGGAAAGGCGGTTTAATGCATATCCGCCTTTTTAATCAGTCCATTTCCTCTACCCCTTGTGTATGTTATGTGATTCTTATGAAAGGTATTACCGTACATGGATTGAGATGAATTCATTATCTGTATGAAGGTATTGCTTGTTGTTGTTTTGACTAACGATCTATTCTTGCAGGTTTATTTTGTGTGTATAATGTGTCTATTGTGTGAAAACTACTGTATGTATAGTGTGCATTTTTCCATGGATATCAATTATATACTTATAAAATGTGCCATATAAACACAGTATAAACCTATAACTAAAGCTACACTTGGAGAGAGAGAGAAAAAAAAATCGTTATAACCTTTTTTTCCTAAATATGTCTAAACAAGTATTAAAAAAAAAAAAAAGAATATTATAAACATTATAAACCACTGTCTAAATGTGACTGATGTGTGTTGCAGTTGCCAACTATCTCAAGCTGTTCATTTAAACTTTTAAACTTTAAAGGCAACAGCGACATTGAGCGCTATCAAATGGCAAATAAGAAAATCCCGTTCAAATATACCCGACCAGTAGAAGATTGGCTTCAGGAGAAAGGTAAACCTTTACCCGATTGTCTATCCTTATTTATTTACTTTCTTCGTGTCATGTTCATTGGCTTGTTCCCTCCAACCTTTGAGAATGAAAAACCATCCCTTAAACCCTGTTTTATATAAAAGAAAATAAACCAACAAAAAAAAATCTTTGTGTTCTTTTTCCATGTTTTTTTTCTTTTTCTTTTAACTTTAACCATTCCCTTTTTGCCATCATCACGTTTACGTAAATTTCTGTTGAATCATTGATGGTATCCAGTTAAAGGGACTGTGGCTGCGAACATGTGTTCCTTAACACGGTATGCAAACATTGCATTAACAACTCGATAATTGGGAGCTAAATGTACTTGTGTAGAAAGCATGCGGCATGCTGTAACACTTGGCCTTTGTTGTTAGTGGAGGATCGAGTTTCTCTTGCCTTCATCCTCAGCGTTATAAAATAACAAAGTCATCAGAGAGCATACTCGTTGGAATACTTTCCAAGCGGCAGGTGATTTTCCCTGTTGTAAATTCTCTGATAGTAGTTATCCAGCTCCCGCTACTAAGTCCCTTAGTCCCCACCTGCTTGGTGATGGGGAGCTAATTGAAGTCCTTTTTTTTCGTCTGAAATGCATCCCAGTGAGCGTGGTTCACCCTGCTCTGAAAATGCACCCAAACTGGTGCACGGCACTTAACAGTACTTCCGTCACACAACCAAACCCACTTTTTATTCGGAATTAAATTCCCCGCTTGACATAATATCGTTATAAACTGAATCTAAAGGTCATTGCCTTATAAACGTCTTAACTCGATTATAAAGTCCCTTTAACAATTGCTAAAACACAAACCAATCTGTGAAACAAAAAGAAACCCATTATTGCCGCATGCATGACGCCACGTGCTATTTCATTTTCCGTTTTGTGATATGAAATTCTTGTCCCCTGTCATTTCATGCCCAATGTATGGTAATTTTGTTAATGTGTCAAATATAATGAGCCTGCGGTGTTATGTGTGCCTTGTATATTATAGAAATTAGATTTCTAATTATGATCCTTTGCAGTGCAAGTGTTTTATTTGTGCATTTTCCATTTCATAACTAATGCATGAAGCAGCGTGTTGTGACTGTGATATTTAGCTCCTCTGCTAATGGAATTTACTATGACATGAGCACAGATTGTGTGTTACTCATATTTTATCCCAATATGCCACGGCTTTTCATACAGTACATCTTTTTTAATCAGGGCCACTGCATGAATATTATGCTGTTTTGTCCAGAGAATGTTAAGATGGAAATGTGTGGAGTGTGGTCCAGTTGTATTTTCAAAGGGACTTCTTAAACCTCTATATGAGGGACTCCCTTATAAACATAGCCTAAAGTCTAGGACAGTGTGGCAACCTCCAGTGCTGCTAACAGGCTGATAATCTTTAGTTCTGAAGAGAAAGCATTCGTATTGTATACTGGGTGGCTGCAGCCATCATTTAACATGCACTGAGAGGCAAAGATAGTTGAATTGGTTTGTTTCATTAGCTGTTTCTCTGGAGGTAGTTTAAGGCTAAAAAACACATCGAAAATCCTCGGTTAAATGAAAATTCACTCCAGTTGGAGTGAATCGTGCTAAGCAATTATTTTGGAATAGAATAGAAGCAGCCATACAGTGCAGCATGAAGCATGTGTTACTGTGACTATATACCGGTGTCTGCAGAGAATAGAGATGCATTCTGCATCAGTAGTGGGGACGTGTAAAAAGCAGCACTGATAACAACGGCTCCGTCTAATGCGGTCATACATCAGACGCCTGTCCCGCCTCAGGTTGACGCCCCCTCTTCCCTCCACCCCGTTTCCTCCGTCGTCCCCTCTCTATAGGCCGCCAGCTGACCATCTTCAACACCCAGGCCACCATCTCTATCGGCGGCAACGACCGGAAGAGGCCCTACCAGGGCCAGCTGTCTGGCCTCTACTACAACGGCCTGAAGGTGCTCAACATGGCGGCGGAGGGCCACTCCAACATCAAGGTGAACGGCAGCGTCCGGCTGGTGGGCGACGTGCCCGTCAGCAGGGGCGCTGCGCGGACCACCACCTCGGTGCCTCCGGAGATGTCCACCACCTTCATCGAAACCACCACCACGCTCTCCACCACCACCACCCGCAAGCAGCGCTCGCCGCCTACCATTCAGGTATGTGGAGGGAGGTGGTTGCGAGGGTGCGTGCGTGCGTGCATGGTTGCGTGGTTGCGTGCGTGGTTGCATGCGTGGGTGCGTGCGTGGTTGGGTGTGTGCGTGCGTGGGTGCGTGCGTGCGTGCATGCGTGCGTGCATTTCTACGCTTGGTAAGCTGTGGCATTTTTCAGTGGCGTCGAGCGCTGGAGTGCCACTGTCCCTGCAATGCTGGCCTGCCTCTCTATATCTCTCTCTCCATCTTCTGCTCTCTCTCCGTCCTGTCTCTGCCCTCCCTCTCTCTCTATTATATCTCCCTGTCCCCCTTAACTCAAGCCTTTTGTCCAGCACGTCCTGTGCGTGAGCCAATGAATGTCACCGGCGTGCCCAGAAAGTAATCACAGCAAACATTGCTTTGACACGCCCGAGGATGAATTGAACTATTCGTTGTTCATATTAAAGCAATAACTCTCTCTCTCGGGCGGGGGTGAGTAGGGCTGGAGGGCGGGTCGGAGGATGGGGTGAGATTAGAGACAGACGGGCCCGACACCTCTGTTATCGGCCTCTTCACCTCCAAAACAGGCTGTGGACAAGACAATACAGGTGGCCTGTTATGTCAGCACAAGCCCCTTGAGTGGCGCCATCACCTAGTTGTACATAGTTGTTACTGTACTGTACTGTACTGTACTGTACTGTACTGTACTGTACTGTACTGTACTGTACTGTACTGTACTGTACTGTACTGTACTGTACTGTACTGTACTGTACTGTACTGGAAAGTTCCGGTGACAAGCCGTCGCATCTGAGGGTTTGAATGTCCGGACACTGAGCCCTGCATGTTTTAGGGCGTCCATATCCCTTGTGTCTGCGAGTGCATGCGGCATCGACAGTCTACAACGATGATGTTGACGATGCCGGTGCCAGCCCCTTCTCAACCCCCCGGTATGCATTACACCGCTGTCTCCGGCACCATCAACAAGGTCACATCGGATAAGGCGAAAATATAAATAAATAAAACCCGGGTCATCGGCAGAGAAAATGGCGTTTTGTGTCACAGGCTATTAATATCAAAGGAAGTCAATAAAGCTCTGAGTGGAACCAAAAGAGAGCGTTTCTAACGGGCAGGCTCTCTCCGGTTCAAGGTTAAATGATGAAGCGATACCTCTCTGTTGTCGGCCCGATGATGCGATTTGGCAACTTCACAGTAACAAGCTGACCCTCCCCCCCGTTCCCCATCTTTACACACACTCCAAAAAGAAAAAAAAACCTCTCTGTTGTACGGCAGACTATAAATTAGGCATTAGTCAGTCCCTTTGTTGTGAAGTTCAATTCTTCTTTCACAAGTTCCCTGGGCAGCACCCCTGCTTTGATTCACGCTGAGAATGTGTCACAAAGTTTCATTTTCTGAGGGCCTTGGTTTTTACAGTTCCCTGGTCGGCTGTCAAGTACTTACTGGCGTGAGAGGTGAACAGAGGACCTGTATATATACCACTACCTGGCGTGAGAGGTGAACAGAGGACCTGTATATATACCACTACCTGGCGTGAGAGGTGAACAGAGGACCTGTATATATACCACTACCTGCTTGGCAGACGACTTCCCTCTGCGGGGGTAGTGTTCTGCTGGGGAGCAAAGGGGTTGTTTTCATTGGTAAAGTATACTAGTACAGCAAGCAAACTGCAATATCTGGAGTGTTTTGCACATTTCTGACTGTATCGCGTTGGGTTCAACAAGGCCCGCTGAGAACTTTTGGCTCGTGGTTTGGCTCGTGTTTGTGTGTGTGCGTGCGTGCGTGTGCATGAGCGTGTGTGTGTGTGCGTGTGTGTAGTGTGTGTGTGTCTGTTTCCTCACCTACAGAAGCTATTTCAGTCCAATTTCTCCAGCTCTCAAGCTGTTTCTGCAGGTCTTTCAAGGTGAGGAGTGTTGAATCCGTTGACATCCCAGAATCAACAAAAATGAGATTGAGCGAGCGCGAGCGAGAAAAAGAGGTGGCGATGGGGTGTGGGGGTTAGATCGAACCAATCTCACGCTTAATTAATGATCGCTCCTCCGAGGATTTACAGACATCACAGACAGATTGCTCTCCTCTCTCTCATTCCTCTTTTCTCTCTCGCCCCTCTGTAACTATCCGTCTATTGCTATCTGTTGGCTGGCTCTCCTTTTCTATCTCTCTCACGGCTTTCTTCTTTGATCTCTTTCTATTTCGCCCTCTGCCCTTCTCTTGTTCCCTTCGTCTCTCACCACTGCTTCCCCGAATCCCCCCCACCACACACACACACACACACACACACACACACACACACACACACACACACACACACACACACTAGACGAGAGGTCGCATGCAGTGTTAAGCCTGCAGGGATGGTGTGAGAACTAGGGAGGCGGTGGCAGAGGGGTGCACTCTCCTCAGTTGAACCCAAAAGGCGATGCCTTTGAGCAGGCCGTTGCCTGAGGTCTGTGGTACAACAGTACGTTTCAACTGGAGAACTGAGCGTAAGCTATTAGAATCCAAAGTTAAAATATACTATCACTATATAATAAAGTTGTTTTTATCCTGCTTCTGTAAACCGACATTGAGGACATAGAAATACGCTATATAAATTGTAGTAAGACTCCCTGAGAGCGCATGCACGCACGCATCCACCTGGGTGACGGCAGACTGCTGGGCGAGCGCTGGTGCTTTGGCATGGGGGGTCAGATCAACATATGGAATGAATTCTGTACTGGCCATATATGGAGCGTGTGTTGAGTGTAGAGTTTTTGATGAGGTCAGATCAACATATGGAATGAATTCTGTACTGGCCATATATGGAGCGTGTGTTGAGTGTAGAGTTTTTGATGAGGTCAGATCAACATATGGAATGAATTCTGTACTGGCCATATATGGAGCGTGTCTTGAGTGTACAGGGTTTGATGAGGTCAGATCAACATATGGAATGTCAGAACAGGTCAGCTCAGGGTTTTGATGAGGGCCCGCCTTCATTTTCGGGCCTGTTGAGAACTCTAGTTTTCGCCGGCTGCCGAACGCGGCTGCACTAATGACTTTGGGGCGGGCCCGTCTAGAGTTTAAATGGACAGGTATCAGTCATAAGGGAGACATCAAAGTGGTAGGATGGGTGGGGAAGGATCAACATATGGAATGTCAGAACAGATCAGCTCCATATATGGAGATCTAAGGGTTTGAGGTCAGATGTAGAGTTGCTGGCCAGCTCCATATATGGAGATCTAAGGGTTTGAGGTCAGATGTAGAGTTGCTGGCCAGCTCCATATATGGAGATCTAAGGGTTTGAGGTCAGATGTAGAGTTGCTGGCCAGCTCCATATATGGAGATCTAAGGGTTTGAGGTCAGATGTAGAGTTGCTGGCCAGCTCCATATATGCAGATCTAAGGGTTTGAGGTCAGATGTAGAGTTGCTGGCCAGCTCCATATATGCAGATCTAAGGGTTTGAGGTCAGATGTAGAGTTGCTGGCCAGCTCCATATATGCAGATCTAAGGGTTTGAGGTCAGATGTAGAGTTGCTGGCCAGCTCCATATATGCAGATCTAGGTGATGATCCAGTCTTCTCCATGTATGGCTATCCACGGAATGGTGAGTTCTCAACAGGCCCGAAAATGAAGGCCCAGACCTACCTGTGCCCTCATCAAACCCTGTACACTCAAGACACTGCCCCCGCTGCCACCCTTAGATCTCCATATATGGAGCTGACCTGTTCTGACATTCCATATGTTGATCCGACCTCATCAAACCCTGTGCACTCAAGACACGTTCCATATATGGCCAGTGCATGCGCCCTCGACCTCAGGCGTCTTACTGGTTAGAAATACTATACTATTGCTGTTGCAGCTATGACACCAGAGTGTCATCTCATCTTATCTCATGTTAATCATAATCTGATTTTATCACATCACAGTGCACACTGTCTCTTGTTGTCATGCTCTTTCTTGTGAAGTGGGATATATGAGTAAGAGTGATGGGGCTATAGCATCATTAAGTCTGACTGTGCTGCAGGAGAAGTTGTCAGTGAGGCCAGCCTGTGTTATTAATGGTTTTAGATGGCAGTGGATGTAATATCATTCTGCTGATTGACACGGTAGATATTAGCCGGCTACAGTATAGACACACCGATGAAGACGCCACCCACGGCAACCTGCCGCCTTGCTGCTGTCACAGCCTCTACTGTGAGGAGTCAGAGCTAGCAATCAGGCTTCATCCTATTAGCGCTATACTAATTTCTTTGATCCTATGCCTTCGAGTGGGAAGACTAATTCCAACCATATCTTATCCTGATTTACCGTGTTACCCACCAACTAATCTGAGAATCCCATCGGCAAATACCCACGAACAAGCTGGAGCACAAACAGCTGAGCAGGCACAATAAACATGCACAAAACATTTTACTTGACAATCAGAATCAGGGTCAACTTTATTGTCACATAGCACACGCAGACATGATCACACCCTGAAAAACTTAATTTCAGGTAGGTCAAAAAAATGTATGAACATGTATATGTTTTATGTATGCCACATGTTTAACATACTAGACCGGTGCCTGGCTGTAGAGAACCGAGTCGGTAATGAATGGAAGTTTGAGACCCATGCCCCACCCGGCAATGTCATAGTAATAACTGTAATTTCCCGCAACTTCCAGGAGAGGTGGGATGTCTGCACATGATATTATGTACAGTAGGCGCATCGCAGTCACAGGAAGCGTTAGAATAGGGAAGAGAGAATATAACATAACAGAACAAATCAAATAACAGGAAGGCACAGTCAAATCAAATATACAGTGCGTGACTCAAGAAATCCTTCTTGCGCAGGTGGAAAACACGTCCTGCATATAAAAATAGCAGTATACGTAGTTATGTAAAAAAAATCACAGTTTCATCGCGGACGGTTGAAATGGCACGGTTAAAGAAATGAAAAACAGGAGAATCTGGGATGGAATCACATCAATAGCAGCAGCTATAAAGTGACGGCTTAATGAGCGTGGTTGAAGTGCCATGGTTAAAGAAAATCCTAGCGGCACCATTATTGTAATATGTGGCACAGCATCGTGTCGTGGAGTTCACCTGGCGTTTCATCAAGTTGCAGTATAATGAAAGGAAGGTTCCACGTGAACGGATCTAATTGTTAATATATACTTTGTCACTTGGCCGTGTGTGTAGCTCACTGGAAATAACTGTTTTTCAATAAATCTGCTGAATTCCTCCATCCTTAATACATACTTTGTCACTTGTGTCACGTGTGTGTAGCTCACTGGCAATAACTGTTTTTCAATAAATCTGTTATAGCGGGCTGAATTCCTCCATCCTTAAAGTCTGTTGGTCTTTCATGTCAAACTTTGTTGCCGTGATGTGCGAGTGGTCTAAAAGGCCGCGAGGAAAGAGCATAATAGTTTAAATACTATCCAGACTTCAAATGGTATTTTAAACCCAAACAACGTATCATATCTGTTCACAATAAACATCAGAATTCATATTTTGTGGCTTGTTCTGGCTGTGTAACTAAAGGCCACTGGCATATGAAATGGATCCAGTCCAAAGCCATTAGAGTTTATGCGTTTTAAAGCATCTACTACAGTAGCTGCTCGTGGTTTTATAAAAGCCAGAGGTAGAGAAAGGTTGGTTCAGGCAGACTGTGCAGAGAATTGAGTGGTTCACAGAAAAAAAAATCATGCACTCATGATATTAATTTGGACGTGACAATTAATATGTTTATGTCCAAGCGGTGAGCTTGTAGATTGCCTTAAGTGGTTAAACTGTTCCACTGAAACATATACTTTCTTGTTTTGCACTTATGTCTAAACTTTTTGGTGACACCGTGCACCACAATTATGCATATTTGACAACATGACAGTTATATGCTCAAATTGCATTATGAATTTTGCTGCTGAATTCAATTATAGGCTATTGTGCCAATTGTCTGCCCTATACGTGAACTCATCTTCAGTTCCAATTAAGTTATAAGTCGTTTTTCATATTTTTAGGCTGATCCTCCTCCATTTCACCATTATGCTGCCTCGATATGCGTTTGCGTACAGTACCTGCATATTTATAAGTAGCCATCTCCTGTACTGTGTGTGTCCACCTGCTCTATCTGCATATATTGAGTTATCAATATCACTTTTTTTTTGCAAGCATGGAGCTTCCATTCTTTTGTATTTTGTCTTGGACTTGGACTACGTTAGAAAGCCTGCTGTGTTTGCCATTGTTTCGGGACGTGAAGTGAATGATAGGTTCATTAGCGATAGATCACATCCATTCCTAGAGGTCTGCCCCCTAGCCATGCCATCAGGTACCTACAGTAGCAGTGGTGGAGAGTAACTAAGTAGATTTACTGTACTTAAGTACAATGTTGAGGTATTTGTACTTTACTTGAGTATTTCCAATTTCCGGTACTTTTACTTCTACTCCACTAATGAAATGTCAGTCCAGATATGCCCAGCAGTCCTCTGGGCATATCTTATTTATACTTCTGAATTGTTTATTAATACAGATATCGTAGAACAAACATCTGAGAGAGATGGAATAATAATGGGAAGAAAGCTCTGACGGGATTCGATTTAACAGTTTGCCAGGGTGTATTGTACTGAAAATTGCCATGGCTTAAAAAAATAGCCAATCTACAATCTTTCCCTATTTGTCATACGACGACATAGAGCTCCACTATGTAATGTAACATTTAACTAACTGCAGTACCAGCAGATACACATAAAACCCCCCCTTCCCTGGCTCCGTAGATTCAGGGCCTTCGCTGCTAGATGCTGTACCTACTGTAGTATTATTCGGTAGCGCCGTACAGTAAGGATAGCGTATCGCAAGCGAGCTGCGGCGCACTGGAAGTGACGTCAACAAGTAGTATCTAGGAGGGCTATATCAGGACATGAAACGTCTTGAGAAGAATAGAGAAGGCCATGAATAATTCACCATGTGGATCCACAACCCTGATGCAGGCCACTGGCTATGCGTACCCTACCAAATAACCCATTCTGACCTGAGATCAGATTCTAAAAAATGTCTTCTATACATCCTGTTTTCTGAAAAAGCTATGTTTCTATGTCAGTCGTTCTTCGATTTTTCAAAAATAGCAGACCTACAAGCTCGTAGCGCGCCACTCGGTGGCGCGCTATGAGCTTGTAGATCTGCTATATTTCAATAGCTAAAGCATAACATAATGCTAACACCAAAATGGGTTCCCGCCCAAAATGGGATAATACAGTAAAGCCTCTAGCGGTGAACCCCCCGAGTCTTCAGAGTCGGGGAATAAGGGTGGGATTTGTTGCTTATAAAATGCAACTTTTTATTCGTATTGGACATACATACAGTACTGTGCTATATTGTAAAAAAAAGGCACATATAGTTCACCACCCTTTGGCATGATATCTATGCCTTTTCAATACTGGATAATGGCTTCACACTTTCCATTAACTATTCATACGAGAACTTACTTCTCATTATGGTGTAAGCTTTGACTATAGGGCTTTGTTGAAGGTTCAATTCAGTTTTTCATGCCTCAGATTTGAACATTTGTACTGGTTATGGGAATTGACAAGCCTTCCTGCAAGCCTCTCATTATCCAGGGAAATTAGTGCCTGTCATTCTCAAATTAACTCTGTTGATAAGGGAGAATGTATGATAGCTGATAGCAATAGGCCATTGCTGTTAACTCAGGCAGACTGTGACATCAAAAGAAACGTTGTTTTTTTGAGTGGTGTAAACCACTCCAACAACTGGCTTTGTTAGTTTACGTGTCCACGTGTTTGTTCGTACCAAAACAATGAGCATGGTTGCTATGGTCACTCAGTTCACACGGGTGTGATTTCATTACGTCAGACAGTACGTCAGACCACAGCTGATCAGGCTATATAATACCTTACACCACTCAGTTCACACGGGTGTGATTTTTTTTCTTTCTTTCTTACCTTTCTCTTTCACTTTATTATTTTTGAATGGTCTTAAAGCCAGTAGACCTCCTCCGTCCGCACCAAAGTGCAGTTAAGCTCACTGAAGCGTTTAGTTTGCTAATTGGTTAGTTAAGCTAGCTGGCACGGTGTGGCTCTGGGGAAACCAAAACATGAATTTTCACGCTTGTACGAACGGGATGTGTATATACAGTGCTATATGGCTGCCGAGGGAGTTTACATTTTATGCAAAGATTCTCTATCAGGGGAGATCAACATTTCCCGTCCTCGATTAACTTCATGCTGCTAGCCAGAGATATTTGGGAGCAATTAGGATGGAAATGCATTCCGGAATACCATAGGGGTAAGTTAAAAAAAAAAGGAAAGAAAAAATCAGAGGGAGAGAGAAAGATCAGACTGAAAGTGATTTGCATGTCGGCTGTGTTCAAGAAATTGCTTGCGTCCATCATATTCAACTGGCGTGGTGCTCAGGAGACTGGAAAATTAGAGGTGAATTGTTAGCAGTTTAATTGCCTCTTTTTTCCTGCTGACAGGCAGGAAATGAAGTGATGTGGAAGCACATGTATGAACATGGACAGTGATCATTACATTGAATTGGCGTGGATTGCTATTTGGTGTAAGATGATGGCGATTGACAGGAACGTTGTTAGAGCCGGAGCCGACCACGTGAGCGAACCAGGATGCGCTGTAACTTTTAAGGCTTATACCTTTACACAGTGTTCTCAACATCTCTCCATCTGTCTCATGGAGCAGATCAAAAGATGTCTATTGTCTGCCAGGTTTGCTTAAGCGGTCGCTGGTTTATTTTTCACTTTAAAGAGCTATGGAGAGTTATCTGCACGCTGTGCAGCAAGATCGGTTGTCAACACCTGTTGTTAGCGAAGTCTGTGATGTATGGCTTGCGTGAACACAGTATGCAGTTATGCACAGTATGTGTCTATTATGTGTTCATTTGTGTACTCTGAGAGTGCACAAACGTGGTCCACTTGGTTACATGTATACACTCTCAGAGTTGAATGATCTCTGAGGGTTTCAGTGTGCTGTATGTATGGGTAGATAGATGTCTGTCCCAGTGATCAGCTGCCCACACAGTGTGCTGTATGTATGGGTAGATAGATGTCTGTCCCAGTGATCAGCTGCCCACACAGTGTGCTGTATGTATGGGTAGATAGATGTCTGTCCCAGTGATCAGCTGCCCACACAGTGTGCTGTATGTATGGGTAGATAGATGTCTCCCTGTAGTGATCAGCTGCCCACACAGTGTGCTGTCTGTCTGTCAGCTGTAATTGTGTAAAGGTCAGACTGAGAGGTAGGCTCCTCTGCTTCTCTCGTTGTATTTATCTCTTTCAATCTCTGTCTTCTCACCCCTCACACTTTTCTCATTATCCGTACGCCGTCCTTTCGTTCATTAATTTCTTTCTTTCTTTCTTTCTTTCTTACATTACTTACTTATTTCATTATTTGGTAAATTTCTTTCTCATTCCTCACTCACAGTCACACTGCCAATTTTGCAGCACTTATCCTCCCTCTCTCTCTCTCTCTCTCTCTCTCTCTCTCTCTCTCTCTCTCTCTCTCTCTAGTCTAACTCTCTTTGGTGGCCCTGCACTCCCAGTGCATTGTGGGAGATGGATGCTAGAGGTCCACTCATTGCGTTCCAATTAGGAGACAGCAGACTGATGGAAACCTGGCTGCTGCCGTGTGCAGCTCATTAAAAGAGTGTGCGTGCGCACGCGGCGTACACGTGCGCGTATACGTGCAAAAGTTTTCACTGGGGGACTTTTAAACCTCACCTTTACGCACTCATACTAACTCAAAGCTAGCAAAGGCCATTGCAACTGTGCCCAAGTGTGTGAATGTGAACGGGTCGGAATAGGTCCTATACACACGCACAGCAAGCACATCAGCACATGAACGTGCTAAAATGGGGAGAAAGGATCAGCCTTGTTGTGACACACACGCCCCAGAGCAAATAGTCTTCGCTACCAGCATCGTACATGACAATCTCATTCCAATACTGTCAGGGATTGTTGTTCTCCTCTGTCGCGGGAGTCCGTATGCAACATTCAGTTGTGATGTTATTTATGAATATTTCATGTTGCTTTTGTGTTGCTGGTGTCAGAGACTATGTCCATGGACATCCATTAAGCCCCTCTCTGAGTGTGTGTGTGTGTGTGTGTGTGTGTGTGTGTGTGTGTGTGTGTGTGTGTGTGTGTGCGTGTGCGTGTGCGTGTGCGTGCGGCCGTGCGCAAGCGTGTCATACATGTCAGTTTGTCTCTCAGTGTGTGGGAGCGATGGAGCATTGCGCTCCAGGGTCTTTGAACCGCGGGAGTTTCAGTAATGACTCCCATGCCTCACAGCGCCGCTGATGGATCCCCACGGAATGAGGGTGAGGCTGTATGCATGCATGTGTAATGCAGACGCACTTTGCGTATGGAATCCATGCACAGTCACACGCCAGGCGATGGAGGCGACCATCATGCAAAGAGCCTCCCTCATCAGGAGCATGCAGTTATACTGTAGGGGTTCAGTGCCAGGGAGCTATAGGAAGATCCAGGGATCAAACCGCGAAACGTACTGTACCCAAATGGCCTGACCATATGTATCCATTGGGGTGGCGGTGGCTCAGGGGTAGAGTTTCCGGATGGCAACCGCAAGGTTGCCAGTTCGAACCCGTGCTCCCCCAGAGTTAGTGTTGAAGTAGCCTCGGAAACGCAGATGTTTTTATTTCCAGGGAGAAAAAAAAAAGTCTGGGACCGAGTCCACTTAAATACGGCATAGAGTAGCGCAAACGTCGATCACTCTGCTGATTTCTGATCGTCTGCACCTTTGTTAAATTGACGCACACACGTACACTACACACACACACACACTCCTCTCTCTCTCTGTCGCTCTAATTAATTAGTCTCATGTCGCACAGCTGCGTCTAGATTCTCCCGGCGGATCCTGCCGGGAGCTGCCTATGCCATAGAAAGCATAGGTGGACCCCAGGCTAGTGTCGAAGTGTCCTTGAGCAAGACACTGAACCCCTAATTGCTCCTGATGTGCTGGTTGGTGCCTTGCATGGTTTCCGCCGCCATCGTGAAGGTGTGTGTGTGAATGGGTGAATGTAATGCACAATCTATGTAAAGCGCCTTGGATAAAGGCGCTATATAATTGCACCATTTACCATTTATCCATGCATGCCATCTGAGAAACGTTTCTCTTTTAGTGATGTATTAGTGGTGGAGGAATTTTAAAGTACAATACCGTAGTACTTTATGGTCATCTTTATTGTCAAATGAAAATTAATGCACCTATATACAGTATGTCACCTCTGAGAGCTTAACTGAATGGGCGCTGGGACATCATGTGAACCGTCTGTCATAATGCCTTATGGTAAAATGGTGCATTTATAAAGAGCTTTACCAGGTGCATCGCATTCAGCCATTTACGCACACGACGGCGGCGGAGGAATAAACCATGCAAGGCACCAACCTTATTATTATTTAAAGCATCGACGCTCTTTAGGTAGGTAGATAGATAGATGGATGGATGGATACGTAGATAGATAGATACTTTATTAATCCCTGAGGGGAAATTGAAGTGTTACAACAGCAACAGGCAGCCACATTATGCAGCACCAAAACAAAACTTTAGGTTCAGGTTCGGTGTCGATTTTGTCACCTCCATTGGTGCATGGTGACAGCATTGACCATGTTGGTGCTGCTGCTCTCATGGCTCCTCTGTAGGCACTTGAAGCTTGTAGGTTCTTGTGTCATGGTGTAGCAGACATTGCTGGTGAAAAGCATATCTCTGCTAATCATCACTGGCTGTTGAAATTAGTCCTTGCAGTCATCACAGAATTATTGTCAATCTGTGAGGTTTCAATCTTGTAGACTTGCTCAATCTTGTAGAGTCTTGTAGAGTTGATGATCAGTTCTTGTTGATTCTGCATAGCTTGCTTCTGTGGTCATCTCGTCTTTGTCCATCTGGAGAAATCCCTTCATCTTTGAGTTCTTTAAAATTAAGTGTTTGCTGTTGATTACAGCAAAGCATTCATCCCATCCTCGTCGCCATATGTTGTCGATTAAATAATCGTCCAAAGATGAAGGAATAACAAAGTTCTTCAGGGTGAAGTATTGAGAATTTATTAAGAAGATTCAGCAGAGAAACAATATACAGAGAGTGAGGAACAGGCCTCCTTGCCTGTTCCAGCAGCCCCTCCGGGCGCAAGCCTCCCCAACCCCATTCTCAAACAGTAGTCCGGTCAGCTGTTAGATTGACAGCTGCATGAATTAGACTGAGCACATTGGTGACTTAATGGAAGGAAGATAAATACACAATAATGCATATATTTGGCACTGTAGTTGGCATTCTAAAACTCCCATTACAATCCACAGTCTTTTGTTTTTGTAAATGAATAATCAAATATTAATTTACATGCCACCGAGGAGATTTATAGAATGACAAATTAATAAACATTAAAGCAAGTACATGTTGATACAGCTATCTATTACTATTTTATTTTTATATATCATCACGTGGAATTTGCTAAATAGAATTGTCATCACTCAGGAAATTCACTTCATGGAAATAAAAATAATTACTCGCCACATGGAATTTTTTCCTCACGTGGTGCAGTGTTTAGATACAGATAGGTATGAAACATATCACATGAAACACATTGAAGAGACAGGAACTATTTGATTTATGTAAGCTCACTAGATTCGATGTTATGCAGGTCTCACTCCGAAGATAAATAGTTCTGTCCTTTCTCTCTGTTTTCAGTTGACCCACAAGTCTATTTGGTTAATGTGTCTTCCAGCAATCTCCATTGGGCTGTTGGTTCCAATGTTCAATGGCTCCCACATGAGTGTGTGCATGTGTATCTGTGGCTTGGTCTCCTGCTGTGGCAAAGTCTCTTGGTGTCATTCATTGTGTCGATTTTGTCACCTCCGTTGGTGCATGGTGACAGCATTGACCATTTTGGTGCTGCTGCTCTCATGGCTCCTCTGTAGGCACTTGAAGCTTGTAGGTTCTTGTGTCATGGTGTAGCAGACATTGCTGGTGAAAAGCATATCTCTTAATCATCACTGGCTGTTGAAATTAGTCCTTGCAGTCATCACAGAATTATTGTCAATCTGTGAGGTTTCAATCTTGTAGAGTCTTGTAGAGTTGATGATCAGTTCTTGTTGATTCTGCATAGCTTGCTTCTGTGGTCATCTCATCTTTGTCCATCTGGAGAAATCCCTTCATCTTTGAGTTCTTTAAAATGAAGTGTTTGCTGTTGATTACAGCAAAGCATTCATCGCATCCTCATCACCATATGTTGTCGATTAAATAATCGTCCAAAGATGAAGGAATGACAAAGTTCTTCAGGGTGAAGTATTGAGAATTTATTAAGAAGATTCAGCAGAGTAACAATATACAGAGAGTGAGGAACAGGCCTCCTTGCCTGTTCCAGCAGCCCCTCCGGACGCAAGCCCCCAACCCCATTCTCAGTTCTTATAGTCTTGTTTTAACAGAGATGCTATACTGAATGGTCATATAAGGGTCTGTGCTAAAGATAAGGGGCGACACACAAATAGTTACACAAGTACACATTCGCTGACATAGTGATAGTAAGCATGGAGAAGTCCGGTCAGCTGTTAGATTGACAGCTGCATGAATTAGACTGAGCACATTGGTGACTTAATGGAAGGAAGATAAATACACAATAATGCATATATTTGGCACTGTAGTTGGCATTCTAAAACTCCCATTACAGGTATAGCCTACCAATAGACCTAACGACCAATAGACCTACAGACCAATAGACATACAGACCAATAGACCTAACGACCAATAGACATACAGGCCCCACCACCACATTGGGACTTCAATGTATTAAAATTCCGTTCCACTCTGTTTGACAGCCACATCGATATAGAAAAGGTTGGAGGGAATTGAGCCTCATTTCTGTTTAATTAACTTTTTTTCCCCTTCTCCCCAGAACAGTGCTGGGGACAAAACTATTACTGAAATTAAACGAATCTTTTTTCCCTACCTTATATATAATATATGTGCACGCACGCACGCACGCACGCACGCACGCACGCACGCACGCACGCACGCACGCACGCACGCACGCACGCACGCACGCACGCACGCACGCACGCACGCACGCACAGTAGAAGTCACTCTTGTTGTCCCCATCCTAAACCAGCCGGGTACTTAGCGTTAGCATTAAAGGAAAATCTATTGCATTCTTTTAAATAATTACCAGCGAGATGTGTCAAAGTTAATAGTTTCCACCATTTTTTCTCTTTCCTCCTCTCCAGTGTCTTTCTTCCAGTGTAATAGTGTTCATGTACCACTCCAGCTGCGCAAAGCTCCCCTAGCTGTGCATGCTTGTGATAATAAATGGTAAATGAGGATGTGTTTGGA